>NW_027182444.1:16507333-16817206 GCF_040938575.1 Ambystoma mexicanum
TAGGACGGGTCTCAGGTTTGTTATTAGAATCATTGAGATATCATATTGCATGCTGTAGGAAGGGTCTAAGGATTGGAATAGGAAGGACCTGGATATCACATCTCATGCTATAGATAGGCTCTTAGGTTTGGAAAGGGAAGGAGTTGGATATCACATTTCATGTTAGAGGAAGGATCTCAGGTTTGGTATTAGAAGCATTGAGATATCACATCTCATGCTATAGGAAGGGTATCAGGATTGGAATGGGAAGTAGTTGGATATCACATCTCATGCTATAGGAAGGGTCTCAGGTTTGGTATAAGCATTGAGATATCACATCTCATGCTATAGGACGGGTCTCAGGATTGGAATGGAAGGAGTTGGATATCACATCTCATGTAATAGGAAGGATCTCAGGTTTGGTATTAGAATCATTGAGACATCACATCTCATGCTATAGGAAGGGTCTCAGGGTTGGAATGGGAAGGAGTTGGATATCACAACTCATCCAATAGGAAGGGTCTCAGGTTTGGAATGGGAAGGAATTGGATATCACATCTCATGTTATAGGAAGGATCTCAGGTTTGGTATTAGAAGCATTGAGATATCACATCTCATGCTATAGGAAGGGTCTCAGGATTGGAATGTGAAGGATTTGGATATCACATCTCATGCTAAAGGAAGGGTCTCAGGTTTGGTAGAAGCATTGAGATATCACGTCTCTGCTATCGGAAGGGTCTCAGGATTGGATTGGGAAGGAGTTGGATATCCCTTCTCATGCTATAGGAAGGGTCTCAGGATTTGAATGGCAAGGAGTTGGATATCACATCTCATGCCATACGAAGGGTCTCAGGTTTGGTATAAGCATTGAGATATCACATCTCATGCTATCAGAAGGGTCTCAGGATTGGAATGGGAAGGAGTTGGATATCACATCTCATGCTAAAGGGAGGGTCTCAGGTTTGGAAGGGGAAGGATTTGGATATCACATCTCATGTTATCGGAAGGATCTCACGTTTGGTATTAGAAGTATTGAGATATCATATCTCATGCTATAGGAAGGGTCTCAGGATTGGAATGGGAAGGAGTTGGATATCACATCTCATGCTATAGGAAGGGTCTGAGGATTGGAATGGGAAGGAGTTGGATATCGCATCTCATGCTATGGGAAGGGTCTCAGGTTTGGTATAAGCAGTGAGATATCACATCTCATGCTATAGGAAGTGTCTCAGGATTGGAATGGGAAGGAGTTGGATATCACATCTCATGTTATAGGAAGGATCTCAGGTTTGGTATAAGCATTGAGATATCACATCTCTGCTATCGGAAGGGTCTCAGGATTGGAATGGGAAGGAGTTGGATATTCCCATCTCATGTTATAGGAAGGGTCTCAGGTTTGGTATTAGAAGCATTGAGATATCACATCTCATGCTATAGGAAGGGTCTCAGGATTGGAATGGGAAGGACTTGGATATCACATCTCATGCTATAGGGAGGGTCTCAAGTTTGATATTAGAAGCTTTGAGATATCACATCTCATGATATCGGAAGGGTCTCAGGATTGGAATGGGAAGGAGTTGGATATCACATCTCATGATAAAGGAAGGGTCTAAGGTTTGGAAGGGGAAGGATTTGGATATCACATCTCATGTTATATTACGGGTCTCACGTTTGTATTAGAAGTATTGAGATATCAAGTCTCATAGTATAGGAAGGGTCTCAGAATTGGAATGGGAAGGAGTTGGATATCACATCTCAAGCTATAGGAAGGGTCTCAGGATTGGAATGGGAAGGACTTGGATATCACATCTCATGCTATAGGAAGGCTCCCAGGTTTGGAAGGGGAAAGAGTTGGATATCACATTTCATGTTAGAGGTAGGATCTCAGGTTTGGTATTAGAGGCATTGAGATATCACATCTCATGCTATCAGAAGGGTCTCAGGAATGGAATGGGAAGGAGTTGGATATCACATCTCAGGCTAAAGGGAGGGTCTCAGGTTTGGAAGGGGAAGGATTTGGATATCACATCTCATGTTATAGGAAGGATCTCAGGTTTGGTATTAGAAGCATTGAGATATCACATCTCATGCTATCGGAAGGATCTCAGGTTTGGTATTAGAAGCATTGAGATATCACATCTCATGCTATCCAAAGAGTCTCAGGATTGGAATAGGAAGGAGTTGGATATCACATCTCATGCTAAAGGGAGGGTCTCAGGATTGGAAGGGGAAGGATTTGCATATCACATCTCATGTTATCGGAAGGATCTCACGTTTGGTATTAGAAGTATTGAGATATCATATCTCATGCTATAGGAAGGGTCTCAGGATTGGAATGGGAAGGAGTGGATATCACATCTCATGCTATAGGGAGGGTCTCAGGATTGGAATGGGAAGGACTTAGATATCACATATCATGCTATAGGGAGGGTCTCAGTTTTGATATTAGAAGCATTGAGATATCACATCTCATGCTATAGGAAGTGCCTCAGGATTGGAATGGGAAGGTGCTGGATATCACATCTCATGCTAAAGGAAGGGTCTCAGGTTTGGAACGGGAAGGATTTGGATATCACATCTCATGTTATAGGAAGGGTCTCAGGTTTGGTATAAGCATTGAGATATCACATCTCTGCTATCGGAAGTGTCTCAGGATTGGAATGGGAAGGAGTTGGATATCCCATCTCATGTTATAGGACGGGTCTCAGGTTTGTTATTAGAATCATTGAGATGTCATATTGCATGCTGTAGGAAGGGTCTAAGGGTTGGAATGGGAAGGACTTGGCTATCACATCTTATGCTATAGATAGGCTCTTAGGTTTGGAAAGGGAAGGAGTTGGATATCACATTTCATGTTAGAGGACGGATCTCAGGTTTGGTATTAGAAGCATTGAGATATCACATCTCATGCTATAGGAAGGGTCTCAGGATTGGAATAGGAAGGAGTTGGATATCACATCTCATGCTAAAGGGAGGGTCTCAGGATTGGAAGGGGAAGGATTTGCATATCACATCTCATGTTATCGGAAGGATCTCACGTTTGGTATTAGAAGTATTGAGATATCACATCTCATGCTATAGGAAGTGTCTCAGGATTGGAATGGGAAGGTGCTGGATATCACATCTCATGCTAAAGGAAGGGTCTCAGGTTTGGAACAGGAAGGATTTGGATATCACATCTCATGTTATAGGAAGGGTCTCAGGTTTGGTATAAGCATTGAGATATCACATCTCTGCTATCGGAAGTGTCTCAGATTGGAATGGGAAGGAGTTGGATATCCCATCTCATGTTATAGGACGGGTCTCAGGTTTGTTATTAGAATCATTGAGATATCATATTGCATGCTGTAGGAAGGGTCTAAGGGTTGGAATGGGAAGGACTTGGATATCACATCTCATGCTATAGATAGGCTCTTAGGTTTGGAAAGGGAAGGAGTTGGATATCACATTTCATGTTAGAGGAAGGATCTGAGGTTTGGTATTAGAAGCATTGAGATATCACATCTCATGCTATAGGAAGGGTCTCAGGATTGGAATGGGAAGCAGTTGGATATCACATCTCATGCTATAGGAAGGGTCTCAGGTTTGGTATAAGCATTGAGATATCACATCTCATGCTATAGGACGGGTCTCAGGATTGGAATGGAAGGAGTTGGATATCACATCTCATGTTATAGGAAGGATCTCAGGTTTGGTATTAGAAGCATTGAGACATCACATCTCATGCTATAGGAAGGGTCTCAGGGTTGGAATGGGAAGGAGTTGGATATCACATCTCATCCAATAGGAAGGGTCTCAGGTTTGGAATGGGAAGGAATTGGATATCACATCTCATGTTATAGGAAGGATCTCAGGTTTGGTATTAGAAGCATTGAGATATCACATCTCATGCTATAGGAAGGGTCTCAGGATTGGAATGTGAAGGATTTGGATATCACATCTCATGCTAAAGGAAGGGTCTCAGGTTTGGTAGAAGCATTGAGATATCACGTCTCTGCTATCGGAAGGGTCTCAGGATTGGATTGGGAAGGAGTTGGATATCACATCTCATGCCATAGGAAGGGTCTCAGGTTTGGTATAAGCATTGAGATATCACATCTCTGCTATCGGAAGGGTCTCAGGATTGGATTGGGAAGGAGTTGGATATCCCTTCTCATGCTATAGGAAGTGTCTCAGGTTGGAATGGGAAGGAGTTGGATATCACATCTCATGTTATAGGAAGGGTCTCAGGATTGGAATGGGAAGGATTTGGATATCACATCTCTTGCTATAGGAAGGGTCTCAGGATTGGAATGGGTAGGAGATGGATATTACTTTCTTGCTATAGGAAGGGTCTCATGTTTGGAATGGGAAGGAGTTGGATATCACATATGCTATAGTTAGTGCCTCAGGTTTGGAACGGGAAGGAGTTGGATATCACATCTCATGTTATAGGAAGGGTCTCAGGTTTGGTATAAGCATTGAGATATCACATCTCTGCTATCGGAAGCGGCTCAGGATTGGAATGGGAAGGAGTTGGATATCCCATCTCATGTTATAGGAAGAGTCTCTGGTTTGGTATTAGAATCATTGAGATATCACATCGCATGCTGTAGGAAGGGTCTAAGGATTGGAATGGGATGGACTTGGATATCACATCTCATGCTATAGGTAGGCTCTCAGGTTTGGTATAAGCATTGAGATATCACATCTCATGCTATAGGAAGGGTCTCAGGATTGGAATGGGAAGGAATTGGATATCACATCTCATGCTATAGGAAGGGTCTCAGATTTGGTATAAGCATTGAGATATCACATCTCATGCTAAAGGAAGGGTCTCAGGATTGGAATGGGAAGGAGTTGTATATGACATCTCAGGCCATAGGAAGGTTCTCAGGTTTGGTATAAGCATTGAGATATCACATCTCTGCTATCGGAAGGGTCTCAGGATTGGAATGGGAAGGAGTTGGATATCCCATCTCATGTTATAGGAAGGGTCTCAGGTTTGGTATTAGAAGCATAGAGATATCACATCTCATGCTATAGGAAGGGTCTCAGGATTTGAATGGCAAGGAGTTGGATATCACATCTCATGCCATAGGAAGGGTCTCAGGTTTGGTATAAGCATTGAGATATCACATCTCTGCTATCGGAAGGGTCTCAGGATTGGATTGGGAAGGAGTTAGATATCCCTTCTCATGCTATAGGAAGTGTCTCAGGTTGGAATGGGAAGGAGTTGGATATCACATCTCATGTTATAGGAAGGGTCTCAGGATTGGAATGGGAAGGACTTGGATGTCACATCTCATGCTATAGGGAGGGTCTCAAGTTTGATATTAGAAGCATTGAGATAACAAATCTCATGATATCGGAAGGGTCTCAGGATTGGAATGGGAAGGAGTTGGATATCACATCTCATGATAAAGGAAGGGTCTAAGGTTTGGAAGGGGAAGGATTTGGATATCACATCTCATGTTATAGGACGGGTCTCAGGTTTGGTATTAGAAGCATTGAGATATCAAGTCTCATGGTATAAGAAGGGTCTCAGAATTGGAATGGGAAGGAGTTGGATATCACACCTCAAGCTATAGGAAGGGTCTCAGGATTGGAATGGGAAGGACTTGGATATCACATCTCATGCTATAGGGAGGGTCTCAAGTTTGATATTAGAAGCTTTGAGATATCACATCTCATGATATCGGAAGGGTCTCAGGATTGGAATGGGAAGGAGTTGGATATCACATCTCATGATAAAGGAAGGGTCTAAGGTTTGGAAGGGGAAGGATTTGGATATCACATCTCATGTTATATTATGGGTCTCACGTTTGTATTAGAAGCATTGAGATATCAAGTCTCATAGTATAGGAAGGGTCTCAGAATTGGAATGGGAAGGAGTTGGATATCACATCTCAAGCTATAGGAAGGGTCTCAGGATTGGAATGGGAAGGACTTGGATATCACATCTCATGCTATAGGACGGCTCTCAGGTTTGGAAGGGGAAAGAGTTGGATATCACATTTCATGTTAGAGGTAGGATCTCAGGTTTGGTATTAGAGGCATTGAGATATCACATCTCATGCTATCAGAAGGGTCTCAGGAATGGAATGGGAAGGAGTTGGATATCACATCTCATGCTAAAGGGAGGGTCTCAGGTTTGGAAGGGGAAGGATTTGGATATCACATCTCATGTTATAGGAAGGATCTCAGGTTTGGTATTAGAAGCATTGAGATATCACATCTCATGCTATCGGAAGGATCTCAGGTTTGGTATTAGAAGCATTGAGATATCACATCTCATGCTATCAGAAGAGTCTCAGGATTGGAATAGGAAGGAGTTGGATATCACATCTCATGCTAAAGGGAGGGTCTCAGGATTGGAAGGGGAAGGATTTGGATATCACATCTCATGTTATCGGAAGGATCTCACGTTTGGTATTAGAAGTATTGAGATATCATATCTCATGCTATGGGAAGGGTCTCAGGATTGGAATGGGAAGGAGTTGGATATCACATCTCATGCTATAGGGAGGGTCTCAGGATTGGAATGGGAAGGACTTAGATATCACATATCATGCTATAGGGAGGGTCTCAGTTTTGATATTAGAAGCATTGAGATATCACATCTCATGCTATAGGAAGTGTCTCAGGATTGGAATGGGAAGGTGCTGGATATCACATCTCATGCTAAAGGAAGGGTCTCAGGTTTGGAACGGGAAGGATTTGGATATCACATCTCATGTTATAGGAAGGGTCTCAGGTTTGGTATAAGCATTGAGATATCACATCTCTGCTATCGGAAGTGTCTCAGGATTGGAATGGGAAGGAGTTGGATATCCCATCTCATGTTATAGGACGGGTCTCAGGTTTGTTATTAGAATCATTGAGATATCATATTGCATGCTGTAGGAAGGGTCTAAGGGTTGGAATGGGAAGGACTTGGATATCACATCTCATGCTATAGATAGGCTCTTAGGTTTGGAAAGGGAAGGAGTTGGATATCACATTTCATGTTAGAGGAAGGATCTCAGGTTTGGTATTAGAAGCATTGAGATATCACATCTCATGCTATAGGAAGGGTCTCAGGATTGGAATGGGAAGCAGTTGGATATCACATCTCATGCTATAGGAAGGGTCTCAGGTTTGGTATAAGCATTGAGATATCACATCTCATGCTATAGGATGGGTCTCAGGATTGGAATGGAAGGAGTTGGATATCACATCTCATGTTATAGGAAGGATCTCAGGTTTGGTATTAGAAGCATTGAGACATCACATCTCATGCTATAGGAAGGGTCTCAGGGTTGGAATGGGAAGGAGTTGGATATCACATCTCATCCAATAGGAAGGGTCTCAGGTTTGGAATGGGAAGGAATTGGATATCACATCTCATGTTATAGGAAGGATCTCAGGTTTGGTATTAGAAGCATTGAGATATCACATCTCATGCTATAGGAAGGGTCTCAGGATTGGAATGTGAAGGATTTGGATATCACATCTCATGCTAAAGGAAGGGTCTCAGGTTTGGTAGAAGCATTGAGATATCACGTCTCTGCTATCGGAAAGGTCTCAGGATTGGATTGGGAAGGAGTTGGATATCACATCTCATGCCATAGGAAGGGTCTCAGGTTTGGTATAAGCATTGAGATATCACATCTCTGCTATCGGAAGGGCCTCAGGATTGGATTGGGAAGGAGTTGGATATCCCTTCTCATGCTATAGGAAGTGTCTCAGGTTGGAATGGGAAGGAGTTGGATATCACATCTCATGTTATAGGAAGGGTCTCAGGATTGGAATGGGAAGGATTTGGATATCACATCTCTTGCTATAGGAAGGGTCTCAGGATTGGAATGGGTAGGAGTTGGATATTACTTTCTTGCTATAGGAAGGGTCTCATGTTTGGAATGGGAAGGAGTTGGATATCACATATGCTATAGTTAGTGTCTCAGGTTTGGAACGGGAAGGAGTTGGATATCACATCTCATGTTATAGGAAGGGTCTCAGGTTTGGTATAAGCATTGAGATATCACATCTCTGCTATCGGAAGCGGCTCAGGATTGGAATGGGAAGGAGTTGGATATCCCATCTCATGTTATAGGAAGAGTCTCTGGTTTGGTATTAGAATCATTGGGATATCACATCGCATGCTGTAGGAAGGGTCTAAGGATTGGAATGGGATGGACTTGGATATCACATCTCATGCTATAGGTAGGCTCTCAGGTTTGGTATAAGCATTGAGATATCACATCTCATGCTATAGGAAGGGTCTCAGGATTGGAATGGGAAGGAATTGGATATCACATCTCATGCTATAGGAAGGGTCTCAGATTTGGTATAAGCATTGAGATATCACATCTCATGCTAAAGGAAGGGTCTCAGGATTGGAATGGGAAGGAGTTGTATATGACATCTCAGGCCATAGGAAGGTTCTCAGGTTTGGTATAAGCATTGAGATATCACATCTCTGCTATCGGAAGGGTCTCAGGATTGGAATGGGAAGGAGTTGGATATCCCATCTCATGTTATAGGAAGGGTCTCAGGTTTGGTATTCGAAGCATAGGGATATCACATCTCATGCTATAGGAAGGGTCTCAGGATTTGAATGGCAAGGAGTTGGATATCACATCTCATGCCATAGGAAGGGTCTCAGGTTTGGTATAAGCATTGAGATATCACATCTCTGCTATCGGAAGGGTCTCAGGATTGGATTGGGAAGGAGTTAGATATCCCTTCTCATGCTATAGGAAGTGTCTCAGGTTGGAATGGGAAGGAGTTGGATATCACATCTCATGTTATAGGAAGGGTCTCAGGATTGGAATGGGAAGGACTTGGATGTCACATCTCATGCTATAGGGAGGGTCTAAAGTTTGATATTAGAAGCATTGAGATAACAAATCTCATGATATCGGAAGGGTCTCAGGATTGGAATGGGAAGGAGTTGGATATCACGTCTCATGATAAAGGAAGGGTCTAAGGTTTGGAAGGGGAAGGGTTTGGATATCACATCTCATGTTATAGGACGGGTCTCAGGTTTGGTATTAGAAGCATTGAGATATCAAGTCTCATGGTATAAGAAGGGTCTCAGAATTGGAATGGGAAGGAGTTGGATATCACACCTCAAGCTATAGGAAGGGTCTCAGGATTGGAATGGGAAGGAGTTTGATATCACATCTCATGCCATAGTATGGGTCTCAGGTTTGGTAGAAGCATTGGGATATCACATCTCATGCTATCGGAAGGGTATCAGTATTGGATTTGGAAGAAGTTGGATATCCCATCTCATGCTATAGGAAGGGTCTCAGGTTGGAATGGGAAGGAGTTGGATATCACATTTCATGTTATAGGAAGGGTCTCAGGATTGGAATGGGAAGGACTTGGATATCATATCTCATGCTATAGGACGGGTCTCAGGTTTGTTATTAGAATCATTGAGATATCATATTGCATGCTGTAGGAAGGGTCTAAGGATTGGAATGGGAAGGACTTGGATATCACATCTCATGCTATAGATAGGCTCTTAGGTTTGGAAAGGGAAGGAGTTGGATATCACATTTCATGTTAGAGGAAGGATCTCAGGTTTGGTATTAGAAGCATTGAGATATCACATCTCATGCTAAAGGAAGGGTCTCAGGATTGGAATGGGAAGTAGTTGGATATCACATCTCATGCTATAGGAAGGGTCTCAGGTTTGGTATAAGCATTGAGATATCACATCTCATGCTATAGGACAGGTCTCAGGATTGGAATGGAAGGAGTTGGATATCACATCTCATGTTATAGGAAGGATCTCAGGTTTGGTATTAGAAGCATTGAGACATCACATCTCATGCTATAGGAAGGGTCTCAGGGTTGGAATGGGAAGGAGTTGGATATCACATCTCATCCAATAGGAAGGGTCTCAGGTTTGGAATGGGAAGGAATTGGATATCACATCTCATGTTATAGGAAGGATCTCAGTTTTGATATTAGAAGCATTGAGATATCACATCTCATGCTATAGGAAGGGTCTCAGGATTGGAATGGGAAGTAGTTGGATATCACATCTCATGCTATAGGAAGGGTCTCAGGTTTAGTATAAGCATTGAGATATCACATCTCATGCTATAGGACGGGTCTCAGGATTGGAATGGAAGGAGTTGGATATCACATCTCATGTTATAGGAAGGATCTCAGGTTTGGTATTAGAAGCATTGAGACATCACATCTCATGCTATAGGAAGGGTCTCAGGGTTGGAATGGGAAGGAGTTGGATATCACATCTCATCCAATAGGAAGGGTCTCAGGTTTGGAATGGGAAGGAATTGGATATCACTTCTCATGTTATAGGAAGGATCTCAGGTTTGGTATTAGAAGCATTGAGATATCACATCTCATGCTATAGGAAGGGTCTCAGGATTGGAATGTGAAGGATTTGGATATCACATCTCATGCTAAAGGAAGGGTCTCAGGTTTGGTAGAAGCATTGAGATATCACGTCTCTGCTATCGGAAGGGTCGCAGGATTGGATTGGGAAGGAGTTGGATATCCCTTCTCATGCTATAGGAAGGGTCTCAGGATTTGAATGGCAAGGAGTTGGATATCACATCTCATGCCATAGGAAGGGTCTCAGGTTTGGTATAAGCATTGAAATATCACATCTCTGCTATCGGAAGGGTCTCAGGATTGGATTGGGAAGGAGTTGGATATCCCTTCTCATGCTATAGGAAGTGTCTCAGGTTGGAATGGGAAGGAGTTGGATATCACATCTCATGTTATAGGAAGGGTCTCAGGATTGGAATGGGAAGGATTTGGATATCACATCTCATGTTATAGTAAGAGTCTCTGGTTTGGTATTAGAATCATTGAGATATCACATCGCATGCTGTAGGAAGGGTCTAAGGATTGGAATGGGATGGACTTGGATATCACATCTCATGCTATAGGTAGGCTCTCAGGTTTGGTATAAGCATTGAGATATCACATCTCATGCTATAGGAAGGTTCTCAGGATTGGAATGGGAAGGATTTGGATATCACATCTCATGCTATAGGAAGGGTCTCAGATTTGGTATAAGCATTGAGATATCACATCTCATGCTAAAGGAAGGGTCTCAGGATTGGAATGGGAAGGAGTTGTATATGACATCTCAGTCCATAGGAAGGGTCTCAGGTTTGGTATAAGCATTGAATTATCACATCTCTGCTATCGGAAGGGTCTCAGGATTGCAATGGGAAGGAGTTGGATATCCCATCTCATGTTATAGGAAGAGTCTCAGGTTTGGTATTAGAAGCATTGAGATATCACATCTCATGCTATAGGAAGTGTCTCAAGATTGGAATGGGAAGGACTTGGATATCACATCTCATGCTATAGGGAGGGTCTCAAGTTTGATATTAGAAGCATTGAGATATCACATCTCATGCTATAGGAAGGGTCTCAGGATTGGAATGGGAAGGAGTTGGATATCACATCTCATGCTATAGGAAGGGTCTCAGGTTTGGCACAAGCAGTGAGATATCACATCTCATGCTATAGGAAGTGTCTCAGGATTGGAATGGGAAGGAGTTGGATATCACATCTCATGTTATAGGAAGGATCTCAGGTTTGGTATAAGCATTGAGATATCACATGTTTGCTATCGGAAGGGTCTCAGGATTGGAATGGGAAGGAGTTGGATATTCCCATCTCATGTTATAGGAAGGGTCTCAGGTTTGGTATTAGAAGCATTGAGACATTACATCTCATGCTATAGGAAGCGTCTCAGGATTGGAATGGGAAGGACTTGGATATCACATCTCATGCTATAGGGAGGGTCTCGAGTTTGATATTAGAAGCATTGAGATATCACATCTCATGATATCGGAAGGGTCTCAGGATTGGAATGGGAAGGAGTTGGATATCACATCTCATGATAAAGGAAGGGTCTAAGGTTTGGAAGGGGAAGGATTTGGATATCACATCTCATGTTATAGGACGGGTCTCAGGTTTGGTATTAGAAGCATTGAGATATCAAGTCTCATGGTATAGGAAGGGTCTCAGAATTGGAATGAGAAGGAGTTGGATATCACATCTCAAGCTATAGGAAGGGTCTCAGGATTGGAATGGGAAGGAGTTTGATATCACATCTCATGCCATAGTATGGGTCTCAGGTTTGGTATAAGCATTGGGATATCAAATCTCATGCTATCGGAAGGGTATCAGGATTGGAATTCCAAGGAGTTGGATATCCCATCTCATGCTATAGGAAGGGTCTCAGGTTGGAATGGGAAGGAGTTGGATATCACATCTCATGCTAAAGGGAGGGTCTCAGGTTTGGAAGGGGAAGGATTTGGATATCACATCTCATGTTATAGGAAGGATCTCAGGTTTGGTATAAGAAGCATTGAGATATCACATCTCATGCTATCGGAAGAATCTCAGATTTGGTATTAGAGGCATTGAGATATCACATCTCATGCTATCATAAGGGTCTCAGGATTGGAATGGGAAGGAGTTGGATATCACATCTCATGCTATAGGAAGGGTCTCAGGTTTGGAACGGGAAGGAGTTGGATATCACATCTCATGTTATAGGAAGAGTCTCAGATTTGGTATAAGCATTGAGATATCAAATCTCTGCAATCGGAAGTGTCTCAGGATTGGGATGGGAAGGAGTTGGATATCACATCTCATGCTATAGGAAGGGTCTCAGGTTTGGAACGGGAAGGAGTTGGATATCCCATCTCATGTTATAGGACTGGTCTCATGTTTGGTATTAGAAGCATTGAGATATCACATCTCTGCTATCGGAAGTGTCTCAGGATTGGAATGGGAAGGAGTTGGATATCACATCTCATGTTATAGGACGGGTCTCAGGTTTGTTATTAGAATCATTGAGATATCATATTGCATGCTGTAGGAAGGGTCTAAGGATTGGAATGGAAGGACTTGGATATCACATCTCATGCTATAGGTAGGCTCTCAGGTTATGAAAGGGAAGGAGTTGGATATCACATTTAATGTTAGAGGAAGGATCTCAGGTTTGATATTAGAGCCATTGGATATCACATCTCATGCTATAGGAAGGGTCTCAGGATTGGAATGGGAAGGAGTTGGATATCACATCTCATGCTATAGGAAGGGTTTTAGGTTTGGTATAAGCATTGAGATATCACATCTCATGCTATAGGAAGGGTCTCAGGATTGGAATGGGAAGGATCTGTATATGACATCTCATGCCATAGGAAGGGTCTCAGGTTTGGTATAAGCATTGAGATATCACATCTCTGCTTTCGGAAGGGTCTCAGGATTGTAATGGGAAGGAGTTGGATATCCCATCTCATGTTATAGGAAGAGTCTCAGGTTTGGTATTAGAAGCATTGAGATATCACATCTCATGCTATAGGAAGTGTCTCAGGATTGGAATGGGAAGGACTTGGATATCACATCTCATGCTATAGGAAGGGTCTCAGGTTTGGTATAAGCAGTGAGATATCACATCTCATGCTATAGGAAGTGTCTCAGGATTGGAATGGGAAGGAGTTGGATATCACATCTCATGTTATAAGAAGGATCTCAGGTTTGGTATAAGCATTGAGATATCACATGTTTGCTATCGGAAGGGTCTCAGGATTGGAATGAGAAGGAGTTGGATATTCCCATCTCATGTTATAGGAAGGGTCTCAGGTTTGTTATTAGAATCATTGAGATATCATAATGCATGCTGTAGGAAGGGTCTAAGGATTGGAATGGGAAGGACTTGGATATCACATCTCATGCTATAGGTAGGCTCTCAGGTTTGGAAAGGGAAGGAGTTGGATATCACATTTAATGTTAGAGGAAGGATCTCAGGTTTGATATTAGAGCCATTGGATATCACATCTCATGCTATAGGAATGGTCTCAGGATTGGGATGGGAAGGAGTTGGATATCACATCTCATGCTATAGGAAGGGTTTTAGGTTTGGTATAAGCATTGAGATATCACATCTCATGCTATAGGAAGGGTCTCAGGATTGGAATGGGAAGGATCTGTATATGACATCTCATGCCATAGGAAGGGTCTCAGGTTTGGTATAAGCATTGAGATATCACATCTCTGCTTTCGGAAGGGTCTCAGGATTGTAATGGGAAGGAGTTGGATATCCCATCTCATGTTATAGGAAGAGTCTCAGGTTTGGTATTAGAAGCATTGAGATATCACATCTCATGCTATAGGAAGTGTCTCAGGATTGGAATGGGAAGGACTTGGATATCACATCTCATGCTATAGGGAGGGTCTCAAGTTTGATATTAGAAGCATTGAGATATCACATCTCATGCTATAGGAAGGGTCTCAGTATTGGAATGGGAAGGAGTTGGATATCACATCTCATGCTATAGGAAGGGTCTCAGGTTTGGGATAAGCATTGAGATATCACATCTCTGCTATCGGAAGGGTCTCAGGATTGGAATGGGAAGGAGTTGGATATTCCCATCTCATGTTATAGGAAGGGTCTATCAGGTCTTAGCATGAGACTCTTCCTATAACATGAGATGTGATATCCAACTCCTTCCCGTTCCTAACCTGAGACCCTTCCTATAGCATGAGATGTGATATCCAACTCCTTCCCATTCTAATCCTGAGACCCTTCCGATAGCTTGAGATGTGATATCTCAATGCTTCTAATATCAATACTGAGACCCTCCCTATAGCATGAGATGTGATATCTAAGTCCTTCCCATTCCAATCCTGAGACCCTTCCGATAGCAGAGATGTGATATCTCAATGCTTATACCAAACCTGAGACCCTTCCTATAGCATGAGATGTGATATCCAACTCCTTCCCATTCCAATCCTGAGACCCTTCCTATAGCATGATATGTGAAATCTCAATGCTTCTACCAAAACTGAGACCCTTCCTTTAGCATGAGATGTGATATCCAACTCCTTCCCATTCCAATCCTGAGACCAGTCCTATAGCATGAGATGTGATATCTCAATGCTTCTAATACCAAACCTGAGATCCTTCCTATAACATGAGATGTGATATCCAACTCCTTCCCATTCCAATCCTGAGACCCTTCCTATAGCATGAGATGTGATATCTCAATGCTTCTAATACCAAACCTGAGATCCTTCCGATAGCCTGAGATGTGATATCTCAATGCTTCTAATACCAAACCTGAGATACTTCCTATAACATGATATGTGATATCCAAATCCTTCCCCTTCCGAACCTGAGACCCTCCCTTTAGCATGAGATGTGATATCTCAATGCTTATACCAAACCTGAGACCCTTCCTATAGCATGAGATGTGATATCCAACTCCTTCCCATTCCAATCCTGAGACCCTTCCTATAGCATGATATGTGAAATCTCAATGCTTCTACCAAAACTGAGACCCTTCCTTTAGCATGAGATGTGATATCCAACTCCTTCCCATTCCAATCCTGAGACCAGTCCTATAGCATGAGATGTGATATCTCAATGCTTCTAATACCAAACCTGAGATCCTTCCTATAACATGAGATGTGATATCCAACTCCTTCCCATTCCAATCCTGAGACCCTTCCTATAGCATGAGATGTGATATCTCAATGCTTCTAATACCAAACCTGAGATCCTTCCGATAGCATGAGATGTGATATCTCAATGCTTCTAATACCAAACCTGAGATACTTCCTATAACATGAGATGTGATATCCAAATCCTTCCCCTTCCGAACCTGAGACCCTCCCTTTAGCATGAGATGTGATATCCAACTCCTTCTCATTCCATTCCTGATACCATTCTGATAGCATGAGATGTGATATCTCAATGCCTCTAATACCAAACCTGAGATCCTACCTCTAACATGAAATGTGATATCCAACTCCTTCCCTTTCCAAACCTGAGAGCCTTCCTACAGCATGAGATGTGATATCCAAGTCCTTCCCATTCCAATCCTGAGACCCTTCCTATAACATGAGATGTCATATCCAACTCCTTCCCATTCCAACCTGATACCCTTCCTATAGCATGAGATGGGATATCCAACTCCTTCCAAATCCAATCCTGATACCCTTCCGATAGCATGAGATGTGATATCCCAATGCTTCTACAAAACCTTATACCCATACCATGGCATGAGATGTGATATCAAACTCCCGTCCCATACCATGAGACTTGATATCTCAATGCTTCTAATACCAAACCTGAGACCGGTCCAATAACATGAGATGTGATATCCAAATCCTTCCCCTTCCAAACCTTAGACCCTTCCTTTATCATGAGATGTGATATCCAAGTCCTTCCCATTCCATTCCTGAGACCCTTCCTATAGCATGAGATGTGATATCTCAATGCTTCTAATACCAAACCTGAGACCCTTCCTATAACATGAGATGTGATATCCAAGTCCTTCCCATTTCAATCCTGAGACCCTTCCTATAGCATGAGATGTGATATCTCAATGCTTCTAATACCAAACCTGAGACCCTTCCTATAACATGAATTCTGATATCCAAGTCCTTCCCATTCCAATCCTGAGACCCTTCCAATAGCAGAGATGTGATATCTCAATGCTTCTAATATCAAACCTGAGACCTGTCCTATAACATGAGATGGGATATCCAACTCCTTCCCGTTCCAAACCTGATACCCTTCCTATAGCATGAGATGTGATATCCAATTCCTTCCCATCCCAATCCTGAGACACCTCCGATAGCAGAGATGTGATATCTCAATGCTTATACCAAACCTGAGACTCTTCCTATAACATGAGATGTGATATCTAACTCCTTTCCGTTCCAAACCTGAGACCCTTCCTATAGCATGAGATGTGATATCCAACTCCTTCCCGTTCCAAACCTGATACCCTTCCTATAGCATGAGATGTGATATCCAATTCCTTCCCATCCCAATCCTGAGACACCTCCGATAGCAGAGATGTGATATCTCAATGCTTATACCAAACCTGAGACTCTTCCTATAACATGAGATGTGATATCTAACTCCTTTCCGTTCCAATCCTGAGACCCTTCCTATAGCATGAGATGTGATATCTCAATGCTTATACCAAATCTGAGACCCTTCCTATAGCATGAGATGTGATATCCAACTCCTTCCCATTCCAATCCTGAGACCCTTCCTATAGCATGAGATGTGATATCTCAATGCTTCTAATACCAAACCTGAGATCCTTCCTATAACAAGAGATGTGATATCCAACTCCTTCCCATTCCAATCCTGAGACCCTTATGATAGCATGAGATGTGATATCTCAATGCCTCTAATACCAAACCTGAGATACTTCCGATAGCATGAGATGTGATATCTCAATGCTTCTAATACCAAACCTGAGATCCTTCCTATAACATGAGATGTGATTTCCAAATCCTTCCCCTTCCAAACCTGAGACCCTCCCTTTGGCATGAGATGTGATATACAATTCCTTCCCATTCCAATCCTGAGACCCTTCCTATAGCATGATATGTGAAATCTCAATGCTTCTACCAAAACTGAGACCCTTCCTTTAGCATGAGATGTGATATCCAACTCCTTCCCATTCCAATCCTGAGACCAGTCCTATAGCATGAGATGTGATATCTCAATGCTTCTAATACCAAACCTGAGATCCTTCCTATAACATGAGATGTGATATCCAACTCCTTCCCATTCCAATCCTGAGACCCTTCCTATAGCATGAGATGTGATATCTCAATGCTTCTAATACCAAACCTGAGATCCTTCCGATAGCATGAGATGTGATATCTCAATGCTTCTAATACCAAACCTGAGATACTTCCTATAACATGAGATGTGATATCCAAATCCTTCCCCTTCCGAACCTGAGACCCTCCCTTTAGCATGAGATGTGATATCCAACTCCTTCTCATTCCAATCCTGATACCCTTCTGATAGCATGAGATGTGATATCTCAATGCCTCAAATACCAAACCTGAGATCCTACCTCTAACATGAAATGTGATATCCAACTCCTTCCCTTTCCAAACCTGAGAGCCTTCCTACAGCATGAGATGTGATATCCAAGTCCTTCCCATTCCAATCCTGAGACCCTTCCTATAACATGAGATGTCATATCCAACTCCTTCCCATTCCAACCTGATACCCTTCCTATAGCATGAGATGTGATATCCAATTCCTTCCCATCCCAATCCTGAGACACCTCCGATAGCAGAGATGTGATATCTCAATGCTTATACCAAACCTGAGACTCTTCCTATAACATGAGATGTGATATCTAACTCCTTTCCGTTCCAAACCTGAGACCCTTCCTATAGCATGAGATGTGATATCCAACTCCTTCCCGTTCCAAACCTGATACCCTTCCTATAGCATGAGATGTGATATCCAATTCCTTCCCATCCCAATCCTGAGACACCTCCGATAGCAGAGATGTGATATCTCAATGCTTATACCAAACCTGAGACTCTTCCTATAACATGAGATGTGATATCTAACTCCTTTCCGTTCCAATCCTGAGACCCTTCCTATAGCATGAGATGTGATATCTCAATGCTTATACCAAATCTGAGACCCTTCCTATAGCATGAGATGTGATATCCAACTCCTTCCCATTCCAATCCTGAGACCCTTCCTATAGCATGAGATGTGATATCTCAATGCTTCTAATACCAAACCTGAGATCCTTCCTATAACAAGAGATGTGATATCCAACTCCTTCCCATTCCAATCCTGAGACCCTTATGATAGCATGAGATGTGATATCTCAATGCCTCTAATACCAAACCTGAGATACTTCCGATAGCATGAGATGTGATATCTCAATGCTTCTAATACCAAACCTGAGATCCTTCCTATAACATGAGATGTGATTTCCAAATCCTTCCCCTTCCAAACCTGAGACCCTCCCTTTGGCATGAGATGTGATATACAATTCCTTCCCATTCCAATCCTGAGACCCTTCCTATAGCATGATATGTGAAATCTCAATGCTTCTACCAAAACTGAGACCCTTCCTTTAGCATGAGATGTGATATCCAACTCCTTCCCATTCCAATCCTGAGACCAGTCCTATAGCATGAGATGTGATATCTCAATGCTTCTAATACCAAACCTGAGATCCTTCCTATAACATGAGATGTGATATCCAACTCCTTCCCATTCCAATCCTGAGACCCTTCCTATAGCATGAGATGTGATATCTCAATGCTTCTAATACCAAACCTGAGATCCTTCCGATAGCATGAGATGTGATATCTCAATGCTTCTAATACCAAACCTGAGATACTTCCTATAACATGAGATGTGATATCCAAATCCTTCCCCTTCCGAACCTGAGACCCTCCCTTTAGCATGAGATGTGATATCCAACTCCTTCTCATTCCAATCCTGATACCCTTCTGATAGCATGAGATGTGATATCTCAATGCCTCAAATACCAAACCTGAGATCCTACCTCTAACATGAAATGTGATATCCAACTCCTTCCCTTTCCAAACCTGAGAGCCTTCCTACAGCATGAGATGTGATATCCAAGTCCTTCCCATTCCAATCCTGAGACCCTTCCTATAACATGAGATGTCATATCCAACTCCTTCCCATTCCAATCCTGATACCCTTCCGATAGCATGAGATGTGATATCCCAATGCTTCTACAAAACCTGATACCCATACCATGGCATGAGATGTGATATCAAACTCCCGTCCCATACCATGAGACTTGATATCTCAATGCTTCTAATACCAAACCTGAGACCGGTCCAATAACATGAGATGTGATATCCAAATCCTTCCCCTTCCAAACGTTAGACCCTTCCTTTATCATGAGATGTGATATCCAAGTCCTTCCCATTCCATTCCTGAGACCCTTCCTATAGCATGAGATGTGATATCTCAATGCTTCTAATAACAAACCTGAGACCCTTCCTATAACATGAGATGTGATATTCAAGTCCTTCCCATTTCAATCCTGAGACCCTTCCTATAGCAGAGATGTGATATCTCAATGCTTCTAATATCAAACCTGAGACCTGCCCTATAACATGAGATGGGATATCCAACTCCTTCCCGTTCCAAACCTGATACCCTTCCTATAGCATGAGATGTGATATCCAATTCCTTCACATCCCAATCCTGAGACACCTCCGATAGCAGAGATGTGATATCTCAATGCTTATACCAAACCTGAGACTCTTCCTATAACATGAGATGTGATATCTAACTCCTTTCCGTTCCAAACCTGAGACCCTTCCTATAGCATGAGATGTGATATCCAACTCCTTCCCATTCCAATCCTGAGACCCTTCCTATAGCATGAGATGTGATATCTCAATGCTTATACCAAATCTGAGACCCTTCCTATAGCATGAGATGTGATATCCAACTCCTTCCCATTCCAATCCTGAGACCCTTCCTATAGCATGAGATGTGATATCTCAATGCTTCTAATACCAAACCTGAGATCCTTCCTATAACAAGAGATGTGATATCCAACTCCTTCCCATTCCAATCCTGAGACCCTTATGATAGCATGAGATGTGATATCTCAATGCCTCTAATACCAAACCTGAGATACTTCCGATAGCATGAGATGTGATATCTCAATGCTTCTAATACCAAACCTGAGATCCTTCCTATAACAAGAGATGTGATATCCAACTCCTTCCCATTCCAATCCTGAGACCCTTCTGATAGCATGAGATGTGATATCTCAATGCCTATAATACCAAACCTGAGATCCTACCTCTAACATGAAATGTGATATCCATCTCCTTCCCTTTCCAAACCTGAGACCCTGCCTATAGCATGAGATGTGATATCCAAGTCCTTCCCATTCCAATCCTGAGACCCTTCATATAGAATGTGATGTGATATCTCAATGCTTATACCAAACCTGAGACCCTTCCTATGGCATGAGATGTCATATACAACTCCTTCCCATTCCAATCATGAGTCCCTTCCTATAGCATGAGATGTGATATCTCAATGCTTATACCAAACCTGAGACCCTTCCTATAGCATGAGATGTGATATCCAACTTCTTCCCATTCCAATCCTAAGACCCTTCCTATAACATGAGATGTGATGTCTCAATGCTTCTAATACCAAACCTGAGATCCTTCCTCTAACATGAAATGTGATATCCAACTCCTTCCCCTTCCAAACCTGAGAGCCTTCCTATAGCATGAGATATGATATCCAAGTCCTTCCCATTCCAATCCTGAGACCCTTCCTATAACATGAAATGTGATATCCAACTCCTTCCCATTCCAACCTGAGACCCTTCCTATAGCATGAGATGGGATATCCAACTCCTTCCAAATCCAATACTGATACCCTTCCAATAGCATGAGATGTGATATCCCAATGCTTCTACCAAACCTGAGACCCATACTATGGCATAAGATGTGACATCAAACTCCTTCCCATTCCAATCCTGAGACCCTTCCTATAGCTTGAGATGTGATATCCACCTCCTTCCCATTCCAATTCTGAGACCCCTCCTATACCATGAGACTTGATATCTCAATGCTTCTAATACCAAACCTGAGACCCGTCCTATAACATGAGATGTGATATCCAAATCCTTCCCCTTCCAAACCTTAGACCCTTCCTTTATCATGAGATGTGATATCCAACTCCTTCCCATTCCAATCCTGAGACCCTTCCTATAGCATGAGATGTGATATCTCAATGCTTCTAATACCAAACCTGAGATCCTTCCGATAGCATGAGATGTGATATCTCAATGCTTCTAATACCAAACCTGAGATACTTCCTATAACATGAGATGTGATATCCAAATCCTTCCCCTTCCGAACCTGAGACCCTCCCTTTAGCATGAGATGTGATATCCAACTCCTTCTCATTCCAATCCTGATACCCTTCTGATAGCATGAGATGTGATATCTCAATGCCTCAAATACCAAACCTGAGATCCTACCTCTAACATGAAATGTGATATCCAACTCCTTCCCTTTCCAAACCTGAGAGCCTTCCTACAGCATGAGATGTGATATCCAAGTCCTTCCCATTCCAATCCTGAGACCCTTCCTATAACATGAGATGTCATATCCAACTCCTTCCCATTCCAACCTGATACCCTTCCTATAGCATGAGATGGGATATCCAACTCCTTCCAAATCCAATCCTGATACCCTTCCGATAGCATGAGATGTGATATCCCAATGCTTCTACAAAACCTGATACCCATACCATGGCATGAGATGTGATATCAAACTCCCGTCCCATACCATGAGACTTGATATCTCAATGCTTCTAATACCAAACCTGAGACCGGTCCAATAACATGAGATGTGATATCCAAATCCTTCCCCTTCCAAACGTTAGACCCTTCCTTTATCATGAGATGTGATATCCAAGTCCTTCCCATTCCATTCCTGAGACCCTTCCTATAGCATGAGATGTGATATCTCAATGCTTCTAATAACAAACCTGAGACCCTTCCTATAACATGAGATGTGATATTCAAGTCCTTCCCATTTCAATCCTGAGACCCTTCCTATAGCAGAGATGTGATATCTCAATGCTTCTAATATCAAACCTGAGACCTGCCCTATAACATGAGATGGGATATCCAACTCCTTCCCGTTCCAAACCTGATACCCTTCCTATAGCATGAGATGTGATATCCAATTCCTTCACATCCCAATCCTGAGACACCTCCGATAGCAGAGATGTGATATCTCAATGCTTATACCAAACCTGAGACTCTTCCTATAACATGAGATGTGATATCTAACTCCTTTCCGTTCCAAACCTGAGACCCTTCCTATAGCATGAGATGTGATATCCAACTCCTTCCCATTCCAATCCTGAGACCCTTCCTATAGCATGAGATGTGATATCTCAATGCTTATACCAAATCTGAGACCCTTCCTATAGCATGAGATGTGATATCCAACTCCTTCCCATTCCAATCCTGAGACCCTTCCTATAGCATGAGATGTGATATCTCAATGCTTCTAATACCAAACCTGAGATCCTTCCTATAACAAGAGATGTGATATCCAACTCCTTCCCATTCCAATCCTGAGACCCTTATGATAGCATGAGATGTGATATCTCAATGCCTCTAATACCAAACCTGAGATACTTCCGATAGCATGAGATGTGATATCTCAATGCTTCTAATACCAAACCTGAGATCCTTCCTATAACAAGAGATGTGATATCCAACTCCTTCCCATTCCAATCCTGAGACCCTTCTGATAGCATGAGATGTGATATCTCAATGCCTATAATACCAAACCTGAGATCCTACCTCTAACATGAAATGTGATATCCATCTCCTTCCCTTTCCAAACCTGAGACCCTGCCTATAGCATGAGATGTGATATCCAAGTCCTTCCCATTCCAATCCTGAGACCCTTCATATAGAATGTGATGTGATATCTCAATGCTTATACCAAACCTGAGACCCTTCCTATGGCATGAGATGTCATATACAACTCCTTCCCATTCCAATCATGAGTCCCTTCCTATAGCATGAGATGTGATATCTCAATGCTTATACCAAACCTGAGACCCTTCCTATAGCATGAGATGTGATATCCAACTTCTTCCCATTCCAATCCTAAGACCCTTCCTATAACATGAGATGTGATGTCTCAATGCTTCTAATACCAAACCTGAGATCCTTCCTCTAACATGAAATGTGATATCCAACTCCTTCCCCTTCCAAACCTGAGAGCCTTCCTATAGCATGAGATATGATATCCAAGTCCTTCCCATTCCAATCCTGAGACCCTTCCTATAACATGAAATGTGATATCCAACTCCTTCCCATTCCAACCTGAGACCCTTCCTATAGCATGAGATGGGATATCCAACTCCTTCCAAATCCAATACTGATACCCTTCCAATAGCATGAGATGTGATATCCCAATGCTTCTACCAAACCTGAGACCCATACTATGGCATAAGATGTGACATCAAACTCCTTCCCATTCCAATCCTGAGACCCTTCCTATAGCTTGAGATGTGATATCCACCTCCTTCCCATTCCAATTCTGAGACCCCTCCTATACCATGAGACTTGATATCTCAATGCTTCTAATACCAAACCTGAGACCCGTCCTATAACATGAGATGTGATATCCAAATCCTTCCCCTTCCAAACCTTAGACCCTTCCTTTATCATGAGATGTGATATCCAACTCCTTCCAAATCCAATCCTGATACCCTTCCGATAGCATGAGATGTGATATCCCAATGCTTCTACAAAACCTGATACCCATACCATGGCATGAGATGTGATATCAAACTCCCGTCCCATACCATGAGACTTGATATCTCAATGCTTCTAATACCAAACCTGAGACCGGTCCAATAACATGAGATGTGATATCCAAATCCTTCCCCTTCCAAACGTTAGACCCTTCCTTTATCATGAGATGTGATATCCAAGTCCTTCCCATTCCATTCCTGAGACCCTTCCTATAGCATGAGATGTGATATCTCAATGCTTCTAATAACAAACCTGAGACCCTTCCTATAACATGAGATGTGATATTCAAGTCCTTCCCATTTCAATCCTGAGACCCTTCCTATAGCAGAGATGTGATATCTCAATGCTTCTAATATCAAACCTGAGACCTGCCCTATAACATGAGATGGGATATCCAACTCCTTCCCGTTCCAAACCTGATACCCTTCCTATAGCATGAGATGTGATATCCAATTCCTTCACATCCCAATCCTGAGACACCTCCGATAGCAGAGATGTGATATCTCAATGCTTATACCAAACCTGAGACTCTTCCTATAACATGAGATGTGATATCTAACTCCTTTCCGTTCCAAACCTGAGACCCTTCCTATAGCATGAGATGTGATATCCAACTCCTTCCCATTCCAATCCTGAGACCCTTCCTATAGCATGAGATGTGATATCTCAATGCTTATACCAAATCTGAGACCCTTCCTATAGCATGAGATGTGATATCCAACTCCTTCCCATTCCAATCCTGAGACCCTTCCTATAGCATGAGATGTGATATCTCAATGCTTCTAATACCAAACCTGAGATCCTTCCTATAACAAGAGATGTGATATCCAACTCCTTCCCATTCCAATCCTGAGACCCTTATGATAGCATGAGATGTGATATCTCAATGCCTCTAATACCAAACCTGAGATACTTCCGATAGCATGAGATGTGATATCTCAATGCTTCTAATACCAAACCTGAGATCCTTCCTATAACAAGAGATGTGATATCCAACTCCTTCCCATTCCAATCCTGAGACCCTTCTGATAGCATGAGATGTGATATCTCAATGCCTATAATACCAAACCTGAGATCCTACCTCTAACATGAAATGTGATATCCATCTCCTTCCCTTTCCAAACCTGAGACCCTGCCTATAGCATGAGATGTGATATCCAAGTCCTTCCCATTCCAATCCTGAGACCCTTCATATAGAATGTGATGTGATATCTCAATGCTTATACCAAACCTGAGACCCTTCCTATGGCATGAGATGTCATATACAACTCCTTCCCATTCCAATCATGAGTCCCTTCCTATAGCATGAGATGTGATATCTCAATGCTTATACCAAACCTGAGACCCTTCCTATAGCATGAGATGTGATATCCAACTTCTTCCCATTCCAATCCTAAGACCCTTCCTATAACATGAGATGTGATGTCTCAATGCTTCTAATACCAAACCTGAGATCCTTCCTCTAACATGAAATGTGATATCCAACTCCTTCCCCTTCCAAACCTGAGAGCCTTCCTATAGCATGAGATATGATATCCAAGTCCTTCCCATTCCAATCCTGAGACCCTTCCTATAACATGAAATGTGATATCCAACTCCTTCCCATTCCAACCTGAGACCCTTCCTATAGCATGAGATGGGATATCCAACTCCTTCCAAATCCAATACTGATACCCTTCCAATAGCATGAGATGTGATATCCCAATGCTTCTACCAAACCTGAGACCCATACTATGGCATAAGATGTGACATCAAACTCCTTCCCATTCCAATCCTGAGACCCTTCCTATAGCTTGAGATGTGATATCCACCTCCTTCCCATTCCAATTCTGAGACCCCTCCTATACCATGAGACTTGATATCTCAATGCTTCTAATACCAAACCTGAGACCCGTCCTATAACATGAGATGTGATATCCAAATCCTTCCCCTTCCAAACCTTAGACCCTTCCTTTATCATGAGATGTGATATCCAACTCCTTCCCATTCCAATCCTGAGACCCTTCCTATAGCATGAGATGTGATATCTCAATGCTTCTAATACCAAACCTGAGATCCTTCCGATAGCATGAGATGTGATATCTCAATGCTTCTAATACCAAACCTGAGATACTTCCTATAACATGAGATGTGATATCCAAATCCTTCCCCTTCCGAACCTGAGACCCTCCCTTTAGCATGAGATGTGATATCCAACTCCTTCTCATTCCAATCCTGATACCCTTCTGATAGCATGAGATGTGATATCTCAATGCCTCAAATACCAAACCTGAGATCCTACCTCTAACATGAAATGTGATATCCAACTCCTTCCCTTTCCAAACCTGAGAGCCTTCCTACAGCATGAGATGTGATATCCAAGTCCTTCCCATTCCAATCCTGAGACCCTTCCTATAACATGAGATGTCATATCCAACTCCTTCCCATTCCAACCTGATACCCTTCCTATAGCATGAGATGGGATATCCAACTCCTTCCAAATCCAATCCTGATACCCTTCCGATAGCATGAGATGTGATATCCCAATGCTTCTACAAAACCTGATACCCATACCATGGCATGAGATGTGATATCAAACTCCCGTCCCATACCATGAGACTTGATATCTCAATGCTTCTAATACCAAACCTGAGACCGGTCCAATAACATGAGATGTGATATCCAAATCCTTCCCCTTCCAAACGTTAGACCCTTCCTTTATCATGAGATGTGATATCCAAGTCCTTCCCATTCCATTCCTGAGACCCTTCCTATAGCATGAGATGTGATATCTCAATGCTTCTAATAACAAACCTGAGACCCTTCCTATAACATGAGATGTGATATTCAAGTCCTTCCCATTTCAATCCTGAGACCCTTCCTATAGCAGAGATGTGATATCTCAATGCTTCTAATATCAAACCTGAGACCTGCCCTATAACATGAGATGGGATATCCAACTCCTTCCCGTTCCAAACCTGATACCCTTCCTATAGCATGAGATGTGATATCCAATTCCTTCACATCCCAATCCTGAGACACCTCCGATAGCAGAGATGTGATATCTCAATGCTTATACCAAACCTGAGACTCTTCCTATAACATGAGATGTGATATCTAACTCCTTTCCGTTCCAAACCTGAGACCCTTCCTATAGCATGAGATGTGATATCCAACTCCTTCCCATTCCAATCCTGAGACCCTTCCTATAGCATGAGATGTGATATCTCAATGCTTATACCAAATCTGAGACCCTTCCTATAGCATGAGATGTGATATCCAACTCCTTCCCATTCCAATCCTGAGACCCTTCCTATAGCATGAGATGTGATATCTCAATGCTTCTAATACCAAACCTGAGATCCTTCCTATAACAAGAGATGTGATATCCAACTCCTTCCCATTCCAATCCTGAGACCCTTATGATAGCATGAGATGTGATATCTCAATGCCTCTAATACCAAACCTGAGATACTTCCGATAGCATGAGATGTGATATCTCAATGCTTCTAATACCAAACCTGAGATCCTTCCTATAACAAGAGATGTGATATCCAACTCCTTCCCATTCCAATCCTGAGACCCTTCTGATAGCATGAGATGTGATATCTCAATGCCTATAATACCAAACCTGAGATCCTACCTCTAACATGAAATGTGATATCCATCTCCTTCCCTTTCCAAACCTGAGACCCTGCCTATAGCATGAGATGTGATATCCAAGTCCTTCCCATTCCAATCCTGAGACCCTTCATATAGAATGTGATGTGATATCTCAATGCTTATACCAAACCTGAGACCCTTCCTATGGCATGAGATGTCATATACAACTCCTTCCCATTCCAATCATGAGTCCCTTCCTATAGCATGAGATGTGATATCTCAATGCTTATACCAAACCTGAGACCCTTCCTATAGCATGAGATGTGATATCCAACTTCTTCCCATTCCAATCCTAAGACCCTTCCTATAACATGAGATGTGATGTCTCAATGCTTCTAATACCAAACCTGAGATCCTTCCTCTAACATGAAATGTGATATCCAACTCCTTCCCCTTCCAAACCTGAGAGCCTTCCTATAGCATGAGATATGATATCCAAGTCCTTCCCATTCCAATCCTGAGACCCTTCCTATAACATGAAATGTGATATCCAACTCCTTCCCATTCCAACCTGAGACCCTTCCTATAGCATGAGATGGGATATCCAACTCCTTCCAAATCCAATACTGATACCCTTCCAATAGCATGAGATGTGATATCCCAATGCTTCTACCAAACCTGAGACCCATACTATGGCATAAGATGTGACATCAAACTCCTTCCCATTCCAATCCTGAGACCCTTCCTATAGCTTGAGATGTGATATCCACCTCCTTCCCATTCCAATTCTGAGACCCCTCCTATACCATGAGACTTGATATCTCAATGCTTCTAATACCAAACCTGAGACCCGTCCTATAACATGAGATGTGATATCCAAATCCTTCCCCTTCCAAACCTTAGACCCTTCCTTTATCATGAGATGTGATATCCAACTCCTTCCCATTCCAATCCTGAGACCCTTCCTATAGCATGAGATGTGATATCTCAATGCTTCTAATACCAAACCTGAGATCCTTCCGATAGCATGAGATGTGATATCTCAATGCTTCTAATACCAAACCTGAGATCCTTCCTATAACATGAGATGTGATATCCAAATCCTTCCCCTTCTGAACCTGAGACCCTCCCTTTAGCATGAGATGTGATATCCAACTCCTTCCCATTCCAATCCTGATACCCTTCTGATAGCATGAGATGTGATATCTCAATGCCTCTAATACCAAACCTGAGATCCTACCTCTAACATGAAATGTGATATCCAACTCCTTCCCTTTCCAAACCTGAGAGCCTTCCTACAGCATGAGATGTGATATCCAAGTCCTTCCCATTCCAATCCTAAAACCCTTCCTATAACATGAGATGTCATATCCAACTCCTTCCCATTCCAACCTGAGACCCTTCCTATAGCATGAGATGGGATATCCAACTCCTTCCAAAACCAATCCTGATACCCTTCCGATAGCATGAGATGTGATATCCCAATGCTTCTACAAAACCTGAGACCCATACCATGGCATGAGATGTGATATCAAACTCCCGTCCTATACCATGAGACTTGATATCTCAATGCTTCTAATACCAAACCTGAGACCGGTCCAATAACATGAGATGTGATATCCAAATCCTTCCCCTTCCAAACCTTAGACCCTTCCTTTATCATGAGATGTGATATCCAAGTCCTTCCCATTCCATTCCTGAGACCCTTCCTATAGCATGAGATGTGATATCTCAATGCTTCTAATACCAAACCTGAGACCCTTCCTATAACATGAGATGTGATATCCAAGTCCTTCCCATTTCAAGCCTGAGACCCTTCCTATAGCATGAGATGTGATATCTCAATGCTTCTAATACCAAACCTGAGACCCTTCCTATAACATGAATTCTGATATCCAGGTCCTTCCCATTCCAATCCTGAGACCCTTCCAATAGCAGAGATATGATATCTCAATGCTTCTAATATCAAACCTGAGACCTGTCCTATAACATGAGATGGGATATCCAACTCCTTCCCGTTCCAAACCTGATACCCTTCCTATAGCATGAGATGTGATATCCAATTCCTTCCCATCCCAATCCTGAGACACCTCCGATAGCTGAGATGTGATATCTCAATGCTTATACCAAACCTGAGACTCTTCCTATAACATGAGATGTGATATCTAACTCCTTCCCGTTCCAAACCTGAGACCCTTCCTATAGCATGAGATGTGATATCCAACTCCTTCCCATTCCAATCCTGAGACCCTTCCTATAGCATGAGATGTGATATCTCAATGCTTATACCAAATCTGAGACCCTTCCTATAGCATGAGATGTGATATCCAACTCCTTCCCATTCCAATCCTGAGACCCTTCCTATAGCATGAGATGTGATATCTCAATGCTTCTAATACCAAACCTGAGATCCTTCCTATAACATGAGATGTGATATCCAATTCCTTCCCATTCCAATCCTGAGACCCGTATGATAGCATGAGATGTGATATCTCAATGCCTCTAATACCAAACCTGAGATACTTCCGATAGCATGAGATGTGATATCTCAATGCTTCTAATACCAAACCTGAGATCCTTCCTATAACATGAGATGTGATTTCCAAACCCTTCCCCTACCAAACCTGAGACCATCCCTTTAGCATGAGATGTGATATACAACTCCTTCCCATTCCAATCCTGAGACCCTTCTGATAGCATGAGATGTGATATCTCAATGCCTCTAATACCAAACCTGAGATCCTACCTCTAACATGAAATGTGATATCCATCTCCTTCCCTTTCCAAACCTGAGACCCCGCCTATAGCATGAGATGTGATATTCAAGTCCTTCCCATTCCAATCCTGAGACCCTTCCTATAGCATGTGATGTGATATCTCAATACTTATACCAAACCTGAGACCCTTCCTATGGCATGAGATGTCATATACAACTCCTTCCCATTCCAATCCTGAGACCCTTCCTATAGCATGAGATGTGATATCTCAATGCTTATACCAAACCTGAGACCCTTCCTATAGCATGAGATGTGATATCCAACTTCTTCCCATTCCAATCCTAAGACCCTTCCTATAATATGAGATGTGATATCCAACTCATTATTGGAATTAGAAGGACTTGGATATCACATCTCATGCTATAGGAAGGCTCTCAGGTTTGGAATGGGAAGGAGTTGGATATCACATCTCATGCTAAAGGGAGGGTCTCAGGTTTGGAAGGGGAAGGATTTGGATATCACATCTCATGTTATAGGAAGGATCTCAGGTTTGGTATTAGAAGCATTGAGATATCACATCTCATGCTATCGGAAGGATCTCAGGTTTGGTATAGAAGCATTGAGATATCACATCTCATGCTATCAGAAGGTTCTCAGGATTGGAATGGGAAGGAGTTGGATATCACATCTCATGCTAAAGGGAGGGTTTCAGGTTTGGAAGGGGAAGGATTTGGATATCACATCTCATGTTATCGGAAGGATCTCAGGTTTGGTATTAGAAGTATTGAGATATCACATCTCATGCTATAGGAAGGGTCTCAGGATTGGAATGGGAAGGAGTTGGTTATCACATCTCATGCTAAAGGAAGGGTCTCAGGTTTGGTAGAAGCATTGAGATATCACATCTCATGCTATAGGAAGGGTCTCAGGATTGGAATGGGAAGGACTTAGATATCACATATCATGCTATAGGGAGGGTCTCAGTTTTGATATTAGAAGCATTGAGATATCACATCGCATGCTATCGGAAGTGTCTCAGGATTGGAATGGGAAGGAGCTGGATATCACATCTCATGCTAAAGGAAGGGTCTCAGGTTTGGAACGGGAAGGAGTTGGATATCACATCTCATGTTATAGGAAGGGTCTCAGGTTTGGTATAAGCATTGAGATATCACATCTCTGCTATCGGAAGTGTCTCAGGATTGGAATGGGAAGGACTTGGATATCACATCTCATGCTATAGATAGGCTCTCAGGTTTGGAAAGGGAAGGAGTTGGATATCACATTTCATGTTAGAGGAAGGATCTCAGGTTTGGTATTAGAGGCATTGAGATATCAGATCTCAGGCTATAGGAAGGGTCTCAGGATTGGAATGGGAAGGAGTTGGATATCACATCTCATGCTATAGGAAGGGTCTCAGGATTGGAATGGGAAGGAGTTGGATATCACATCTCATGCTAGAGGAAGGGTCTCAGGTTTGGTATAAGCATTGAGATATCACATCTCGTGTTATAGGAAGGGTCTCAGGATTGGAATGGGAAGGAGTTGTATATGACATCTCATGCCGTAGGAAGGGTCTCAGGTTTGGTATAAGCATTGAGATATCACATCTCTGCTATCGAAAGGGTCTTAGGATTGGAATGGGAAGGAGTTGGATATCCCATCTCATGTTATAGGAAGAGTCTCAGGTTTGGTATTAGAAGCATTGAGATATCCCATCTCATGATATAGGAAGGGTCTCAGGTTGGAATGGGAAGGAGTTGGATATCACATTTCATGTTATAGGAAGGGTCTCAGGATTGGAATGGGAAGGACTTGGATATCATATCCCATGCTATAGGAAGGCTCTCAGGCTTGGAAGGAGAAGGAGTTGGATATCACATTTCATGTTAGAGGTAGGATCTCAGGTTTGGTATTAGAGGCCTTGAGATATCACATCTCATGCTATAGGAAGGGTCTCAGGATTGGAATGGGAAGGAGTTGGATATCACATCTCAAGCTATAGGAACGGTCTCAGGTTTGGTATAAGCATTGTGATATCACATCTCATGCTATAGGAAGGGTCTCAGGATTGGAATGGGAAGGAGTTGGATATCACATCTCATGTTATAGGAAAGATCTCAGGTTTGGTATTAGAAGCATTGAGACATCACATCTCATGTTATAGGAAGGGTCTCAGGATTGGAATGGGAAGAAGTTGGATATCACATCTCTTGCTATAGGAAGGGTCTCAGATTTGGTATAAGCATTGAGATATCACATCTCATGCTATAGGAAGGGTCTCAGGATTGGAATGGGAAGGAGTTGTATATGACATCTCATGCCATAGGAAGGGTCTCAGGTTTGGTATAAGCATTGAGATATCACATCACATGCTATAGGAAGGGTCTCAGGATTGGAATGGGAAGGACTTGGATATCACATCTCATGCTATAGGCAGGGTGTCAGGTTTGGAAAGGGAATGAGATGGATATCACATTTCATGTTAGAGGTAGGATCTCAGGTTTGGTATTAGAGGCATTGAGATATCACATCTCATGCTATCAGAAGGGTCTCAGGATTGGAATGGGAAGGAGTTGGATATCACATCTCATGCTAAAGGGAGGGTCTCAGGTTTGGAAGGGGAAGGATTTGGAAATCACATCTCATGTTGTAGGAAGGATCTCAGGTTTGGTATTAGAAGCATTGAGATATCACATCTCATGCTTTCATAAGGGTCTCAGGATTGGAATGGGAAGGAGTTGGATATCACATCTCATGTTATAGGAAGGATCTCAGGTTTGGTATTAGAAGCATTGAGACATCACATCTCATGCTATAGGAAGGGTCTCAGGATTGGAATGGGAAGGAGTTGGATATCACATCTCATGCTATAGGAAGAGTCTCAGATTTGGTATAAGCATTGAGATATCACATCTCATGCTATAGGATGGGTCTCAGGATTGGAATGGGAAGGAGTTGTATATGACATCTCAGGCCATAGGAAGGGTCTCAGGTTTGGTATAAGCATTGAGATATCACATCTCTGCTATCGGAAGGGTCTCAGGATTGGAATGGGAAGGAATTGGATATCACATCTCATGTTATAGGAAGGATCTCAGGCTTGGTATTAGAAGCATTGAGATATCCCTTCTCATGCTATAGGAAGGGTCTCAGGATTGGAATGTGAAGGATTTGGATATCACATCTCATGCTAAAGGAAGGGTCTCAGGTTTGGTAGAAGCATTGGGATATCACGTCTCTGCTATCGGAAGGGTCTCAGGATTGGATTGGGAAGGAGTTGGATATCCCTTCTCATGCTATAGGAAGGGTCTCAGGTTTGGTATAAGCATTGAGATATCACATCTCTGCTATCGGAAGGGTCTCAGGATTGGATTGGGAAGGAGTTGGATATCCCTTCTCATGCTATAGGAAGTGTCTCAGGTTGGAATGGGAAGGAGTTGGATATCACATCTCATGTAATAGGAAGGGTCTCAGGATTGGAATGGGAAGGATTTGGATATCACATCTCTTGCTATAGGAAGGGTCTCAGGATTGGAATGGGTAGGAGTTGGATATTACTTTCTTGCTATAGGAAGGGTCTCATGTTTGGAATGGGAAGAAGTTGGATATCACATATGCTATAGTTAGTGTCTCAGGTTTGGAACGGGAAGGAGTTGGATATCACATCTCATGTTATAGGACGGGTCTCAGGTTTGGTATAAGCATTGAGATATCACATCTCTGCTATCGGAAGTGGCTCAGGATTGGAATGGGAAGGAGTTGGATATCCCATCTCATGTTATAGGACGAGTCTCTGGTTTGGTATTAGAATCATTGAGATATCACATCGCATGCTGTAGGAAGGGTCTAAGGATTGGAATGGGATGGACTTGGTTATCACATCTCATGCTATAGGTAGGCTCTCAGGTTTGGTATAAGCATTGAGATATCACATCTCATGCTATAAGAAGGGTCTCAGGATTGGAATGGGAAGGAATTGGATATCACATCTCATGCTATAGGAAGGGTCTCAGATTTGGTATAGGCATTGAGATATCACATCTCATGCTATAGGAAGGGTCTCAGGATTGGAATGGGAAGGAGTTGTATATGACATCCCAGGCCATAGGAAGGGTCTCAGGTTTGGTATAAGCATTGAGATATCACATCTCTGCTATCGGAAGGGTCTCAGGATTGGAATGGGAAGGAGTTGGATATCCCATCTCATGTTATAGGAAGGGTCTCAGGTTTGGTATTAGAAGCATAGAGATATCACATCTCATGCTATAGGAAGGGTCTCAGGATTGGAATGGGAAGGACTTGGATGTCACATCTCATGCTATACGGAGGGTCTCAAGTTTGATATTAGAAGCATTGAGATAGCAAATCTCATGATATCGGAAGGGTCTCAGGATTGGAATGGGAAGGAGTTGGATATCACATCTCATGATAAAGGAAGGGTCTGAGGTTTGGAAGGGGAAGGATTTGGATATCACATCTCATGTTATAGGACGGGTCTCAGGTTTGGTATTAGAAGCATTGAGATATCAAGTCTCATGGTATAAGAAGGGTCTCAGAATTGGAATGGAAAGGAGTTGGATATCACACCTCAAGCTATAGGAAGGGCCTCAGGATTGGAATGGGAAGGAGTTTGATATCACATCTCATGCCATAGTATGGGTCTCAGGTTTGGTAGAAGCATTGGGATATCACATCTCATGCTATCGGAAGGGTATCAGTATTGGATTTGGAAGGAGTTGGATATCCCATCTCATGCTATAGGAAGGGTCTCAGGTTGGAATGGGAAGGAGTTGGATATCACATTTCATGTTATAGAAAGTGTCTCAGGATTGGAATGGGAAGGACTTGGATATCATATCTCATGCTATAGGAAGGCTCTCAGGTTTGGAAGGGGAAGGAGTTGGATATCACATTTCATGATAGAGGAAGGATCTCAGGTTTGGTATTAGAGGCCTTGAGATATCACATCTCATGCTATAGGAAGGGTCTCTGGATTGGAATGGGAAGGAGTTGGATATCACATCTCAAGCTATAGGAAGGGTCTCAGGTTTGGTATAAGCATTGAGATATCACATCTCATGCTATAGGAAGGGTCTCAGGATTGGAATGGGAAGGAGTTGGATATCACATCTCATATTATAGGAAATATCTCAGGTTTGGTATTAGAAGCATTGAGACATCACATCTCATGTTATAGGAAGGGTCTCAGGATTGGAATGGGAAGAAGTTGGATATCACATCTCATGCTATAGGAAGGGTCTCAGGTTTGGTATATGCATTGAGATATCACATCTCATGCTATAGGAAGGGTCTCAGGATTGGAATGGGAAGGAGTTGTATATGACATCTCATGCCATAGGAAGGGTCTCAGGTTTGGTATAAGCATTGAGATATCACATCACATGCTATAGAAAGGGTCTCAGGATTGGAATGGGAAGGACTTGGATATCACATCTCATGCTATAGGCAGGGTCTCAGGTTTGGAAAGGGAAGGAGATGGATATCACATTTCATGTTAGAGATAGGATCTCAGGTTTGGTATTAGAGGCATTGAGATATCACATCTCATGCTATCAGAAGGGTCTCAGGATTGGAATGGGAAGGAGTTGTATATCACATCTCATGCTAAAGGGAGGGTCTCAGGTTTGGAAGGGGAAGGATTTGGAAATCACATCTCATGTTATAGGAAGGGTCTCAGGTTTGGTATTAGAAGCATTGAGATATCACATCTCATGCTATAGGAAGGGTCTCAGGATTGGAATGGGGAGGACTTGGATGTCACATCTCATGATAATGGAAGGGTCTAAGGTTTGGAAGGGGAAAGATTTGGATATCACATCTCATGTTATAGGACGGGTCTCAGGTTTGGTATTAGAAGAATTGAGATATCAAGTCTCATGGCATAGGTAGGGTCTCAGAATTGGAATGGGAAGGAGTTGGATATCACATCTCAAGCAATAGGAAGAGTCTCAGGATTGGAATGGGAATGAGTTTGATATCACATCTCATGCCATACTATGGGTCTCAGGTTTGGTAGAAGCATTGGGATATCACATCACATGCTATTGGAAGGGTATCAGTATTGGATTTGGAAGGAGTTGAATATCCCATCTCATGCTATAGTATGGGTCTCAGGTTTGGTAGAAGCATTGGGATATCACATCTCATGCTATTGGAAGGGTATCAGTATTGGATTTGGAAGGAGTTGGATATCCTATCTCATGCTATAGGAAGGGTCTCAGATTTGGTATAAGCATTGAGATATCACATCTCATGCTATAGGAAGGGTCTCAGGATTGGATTGGGAAGGAGTTGTATATGACATCTCAGGCCATAGGAAGGGTCTCAGGATTGGTATAAGCATTGAGATATCACATCTCTGCTATCGGAAGGGTCTCAGGATTGGAATAGGAAGGAGTTGGATATCCCATCTCATGTTATAGGAAGAGTCTCAGGTTTGGTATTAGAAGCATTGAGATATCACATCTCATGCTATAGGAAGGGTCTCAGGATTGGAATGGGGAGGACTTGGATGTCACATCTCATGCTATAGGGAGGGTCTCAAGTTTGATATTAGAAGCATTGAGATAACAAATCTCATGATATCGGAAGGGTCTCAGGATTGGAATGGGAAGGAGTTGGATATCACATCTCATGATAAAGGAAGGGTCTAAGGTTTGGAAGGGGAAAGATCTGGATATCACATCTCATGTTATAGGACGGGTCTCAGGTTTGGTATTAGAAGCATTGAGATATCAAGTCTCATGGCATAGGAAGGGTCTCAGAATTGGAATGGGAAGGAGTTGGATATCACATCTCAAGCTATAGGAAGAGTCTCAGGATTGGAATGGGAAGGAGTTTGATATCACATCTCATGCCATAGTATGGGTCTCAGGTTTGGTAGAAGCATTGGGATATCACATCTCATGCTATGGGAAGGGTATCAGTATTGGATTTGGAAGGAGTTGGATATCCCATCTCATGCTATAGGAAGGGTCTCAGGTTGGAATGGGAAGGAGTTGGATATCACATTTCATGTTATAGGAAGGGTCTCAGGATTGGCATGGGAAGGACTTGGATATCATATCTCATGCTATAGGAAGGCTCTCAGTTTTGGAAGGGGAAGGAGTTGGATATCACATTTCATGTTAGAGGAAGGATCTCAGGTTTGGTATTAGAGGCCTTGAGATATCACATCTCATGCTATTGGAAGGGTCTCAGGATTGGAATGGGAAGGAGTTGGATATCACATCTCAAGCTTTAGGAAGGGTCTCAGGTTTGGTATAAGCATTGAGATAGCACATCTCATGCTATGGGAAGGGTTTCAGGATTGGAATGGGAAGGAGTTGGATATCACATCTCATGTTATAGGAAAGATCTCCGGTTTGGTATTAGAAGCATTGAGACATCACATCTCATGTTATAGGAAGGGTCTCAGGATTGGAATGGGAAGAGGTTGGATATCACATCTCATGCTATAGGAAGGGTCTCAGGTTTGGAAGGGGAAGGAGTTGGATATCCAATCTCATGTTATAGGACTGGTCTCAGGTTTGGTATTAGAAGCATTGAGATATCACATTGCATGCTGTAGGAAGGTTCTCAGGTTTGGTATTAGAAGCATTGAGACATCACATCTGATGCTATAGGAAGGGTCTCAGGATTGGAATGGGAAGGAGTTGGATATCACATCTCATGTTATAGGAAGGATCTCAGGTTTGGTATTAGAAGCATTGAGACATCACATCTCATGCTATAGGAAGGGTCTCAGGATTGGAATGGGAAGGAGTTGGATATCACATCTCATGCTATAGGAAGGGTCTCAGATTTGGTATAAGCATTGAGATATCACATCTCATGCTATAGGAAGGGTCTCAGGATTGGATTTGGAAGGAGTTGTATATGACATCTCAGGCCATAGGAAGGGTCTCAGGATTGGTATAAGCATTGAGATATCACATCTCTGCTATCGGAAGGGTCTCAGGATTGGAATGGGAAGGAGTTGGATATCCCATCTCATGTTATAGGAAGGGTCTCAGGTTTGGTATTAGAAGCATTGAGATATCACATCTCATGCTATAGGAAGGGTCTCAGGATTGGAATGGGGAGGACTTGGATGTCACATCTCATGCTATAGGGAGGGTCTCAAGTTTGATATTAGAAGCATTGAGATAACAAATCTCATGATATCGGAAGGGTCTCAGGATTGGAATGGGAAGGAGTTGGATATCACATCTCATGATAAAGGAAGGGTCTAAGGTTTGGAAGGGGAAAGATTTGGATATCACATCTCATGTTATAGGACGGGTCTCAGGTTTGGTATTAGAAGCATTGAGATATCAAGTCTCATGGCATAGGAAGGGTCTCAGAATTGGAATGGGAAGGAGTTGGATATCACATCTCATGCCATAGTATGGGTCTCAGGTTTGGTAGAAGCATTGGGATATCACATCTCATGCTATTGGAAGGGTATCAGTATTGGATTTGGAAGGAGTTGGATATCCCATCTCATGCTATAGGAAGGGTCTCAGGTTTGGTATATGCATTGAGATATCACATCTCATGCTATAGGAAGGGTCTCAGGATTGGAATGGGAAGGAGTTGTATATGACATCTCATGCCATAGGAAGGGTCTCAGGTTTGGTATAAGCATTGAGATATCACATCACATGCTATAGAAAGGGTCTCAGGATTGGAATGGGAAGGACTTGGATATCACATCTCATGCTATAGGCAGGGTCTCAGGTTTGGAAAGGGAAGGAGATGGATATCACATTTCATGTTAGAGATAGGATCTCAGGTTTGGTATTAGAGGCATTGAGATATCACATCTCATGCTATCAGAAGGGTCTCAGGATTGGAATGGGAAGGAGTTGTATATCACATCTCATGCTAAAGGGAGGGTCTCAGGTTTGGAAGGGGAAGGATTTGGAAATCACATCTCATGTTATAGGAAGGGTCTCAGGTTTGGTATTAGAAGCATTGAGATATCACATCTCATGCTATAGGAAGGGTCTCAGGATTGGAATGGGGAGGACTTGGATGTCACATCTCATGATAATGGAAGGGTCTAAGGTTTGGAAGGGGAAAGATTTGGATATCACATCTCATGTTATAGGACGGGTCTCAGGTTTGGTATTAGAAGAATTGAGATATCAAGTCTCATGGCATAGGTAGGGTCTCAGAATTGGAATGGGAAGGAGTTGGATATCACATCTCAAGCAATAGGAAGAGTCTCAGGATTGGAATGGGAATGAGTTTGATATCACATCTCATGCCATACTATGGGTCTCAGGTTTGGTAGAAGCATTGGGATATCACATCACATGCTATTGGAAGGGTATCAGTATTGGATTTGGAAGGAGTTGAATATCCCATCTCATGCTATAGTATGGGTCTCAGGTTTGGTAGAAGCATTGGGATATCACATCTCATGCTATTGGAAGGGTATCAGTATTGGATTTGGAAGGAGTTGGATATCCTATCTCATGCTATAGGAAGGGTCTCAGATTTGGTATAAGCATTGAGATATCACATCTCATGCTATAGGAAGGGTCTCAGGATTGGATTGGGAAGGAGTTGTATATGACATCTCAGGCCATAGGAAGGGTCTCAGGATTGGTATAAGCATTGAGATATCACATCTCTGCTATCGGAAGGGTCTCAGGATTGGAATAGGAAGGAGTTGGATATCCCATCTCATGTTATAGGAAGAGTCTCAGGTTTGGTATTAGAAGCATTGAGATATCACATCTCATGCTATAGGAAGGGTCTCAGGATTGGAATGGGGAGGACTTGGATGTCACATCTCATGCTATAGGGAGGGTCTCAAGTTTGATATTAGAAGCATTGAGATAACAAATCTCATGATATCGGAAGGGTCTCAGGATTGGAATGGGAAGGAGTTGGATATCACATCTCATGATAAAGGAAGGGTCTAAGGTTTGGAAGGGGAAAGATCTGGATATCACATCTCATGTTATAGGACGGGTCTCAGGTTTGGTATTAGAAGCATTGAGATATCAAGTCTCATGGCATAGGAAGGGTCTCAGAATTGGAATGGGAAGGAGTTGGATATCACATCTCAAGCTATAGGAAGAGTCTCAGGATTGGAATGGGAAGGAGTTTGATATCACATCTCATGCCATAGTATGGGTCTCAGGTTTGGTAGAAGCATTGGGATATCACATCTCATGCTATTGGAAGGGTATCAGTATTGTATTTGGAAGGAGTTGGATATCCCATCTCATGCTATAGGAAGGGTCTCAGGTTGGAATGGGAAGGAGTTGGATATCACATTTCATGTTATAGGAAGGGTCTCAGGATTGGCATGGGAAGGACTTGGATATCATATCTCATGCTATAGGAAGGCTCTCAGGTTTGGAAGGGGAAGGAGTTGGATATCACATTTCATGTTAGAGGAAGGATCTCAGGTTTGGTATTAGAGGCCTTGAGATATCACATCTCATGCTATTGGAAGGGTCTCAGGATTGGAATGGGAAGGAGTTGGATATCACATCTCAAGCTTTAGGAAGGGTCTCAGGTTTGGTATAAGCATTGAGATAGCACATCTCATGCTATGGGAAGGGTTTCAGGATTGGAATGGGAAGGAGTTGGATATCACATCTCATGTTATAGGAAAGATCTCCGGTTTGGTATTAGAAGCATTGAGACATCACATCTCATGTTATAGGAAGGGTCTCAGGATTGGAATGGGAAGAGGTTGGATATCACATCTCATGCTATAGGAAGGGTCTCAGGTTTGGAAGGGGAAGGAGTTGGATATCCAATCTCATGTTATAGGACTGGTCTCAGGTTTGGTATTAGAAGCATTGAGATATCACATTGCATGCTGTAGGAAGGTTCTCAGGTTTGGTATTAGAAGCATTGAGACATCACATCTCATGCTATAGGAAGGGTCTCAGGATTGGAATGGGAAGGAGTTGGATATCACATCTCATGTTATAGGAAGGATCTCAGGTTTGGTATTAGAAGCATTGAGACATCACATCTCATGCTATAGGAAGGGTCTCAGGATTGGAATGGGAAGGAGTTGGATATCACATCTCATGCTATAGGAAGGGTCTCAGATTTGGTATAAGCATTGAGATATCACATCTCATGCTATAGGAAGGGTCTCAGGATTGGATTTGGAAGGAGTTGTATATGACATCTCAGGCCATAGGAAGGGTCTCAGGATTGGTATAAGCATTGAGATATCACATCTCTGCTATCGGAAGGGTCTCAGGATTGGAATGGGAAGGAGTTGGATATCCCATCTCATGTTATAGGAAGGGTCTCAGGTTTGGTATTAGAAGCATTGAGATATCACATCTCATGCTATAGGAAGGGTCTCAGGATTGGAATGGGGAGGACTTGGATGTCACATCTCATGCTATAGGGAGGGTCTCAAGTTTGATATTAGAAGCATTGAGATAACAAATCTCATGATATCGGAAGGGTCTCAGGATTGGAATGGGAAGGAGTTGGATATCACATCTCATGATAAAGGAAGGGTCTAAGGTTTGGAAGGGGAAAGATTTGGATATCACATCTCATGTTATAGGACGGGTCTCAGGTTTGGTATTAGAAGCATTGAGATATCAAGTCTCATGGCATAGGAAGGGTCTCAGAATTGGAATGGGAAGGAGTTGGATATCACATCTCATGCCATAGTATGGGTCTCAGGTTTGGTAGAAGCATTGGGATATCACATCTCATGCTATTGGAAGGGTATCAGTATTGGATTTGGAAGGAGTTGGATATCCCATCTCATGCTATAGGAAGGGTCTCAGGTTTGGTATATGCATTGAGATATCACATCTCATGCTATAGGAAGGGTCTCAGGATTGGAATGGAAGGAGTTGTATATGACATCTCATGCCATAGGAAGGGTCTCAGGTTTGGTATAAGCATTGAGATATCACATCACATGCTATAGAAAGGGTCTCAGGATTGGAATGGGAAGGACTTGGATATCACATCTCATGCTATAGGCAGGGTCTCAGGTTTGGAAAGGGAAGGAGATGGATATCACATTTCATGTTAGAGATAGGATCTCAGGTTTGGTATTAGAGGCATTGATATATCACATCTCATGCTATCAGAAGGGTCTCAGGATTGGAATGGGAAGGAGTTGTATATCACATCTCATGCTAAAGGGAGGGTCTCAGGTTTGGAAGGGGAAGGATTTGGAAATCACATCTCATGTTATAGGAAGGGTCTCAGGTTTGGTATTAGAAGCATTGAGATATCACATCTCATGCTATAGGAAGGGTCTCAGGATTGGAATGGGGAGGACTTGGATGTCACATCTCATGATAATGGAAGGGTCTAAGGTTTGGAAGGGGAAAGATTTGGATATCACATCTCATGTTATAGGACGGGTCTCAGGTTTGGTATTAGAAGAATTGAGATATCAAGTCTCATGGCATAGGTAGGGTCTCAGAATTGGAATGGGAAGGAGTTGGATATCACATCTCAAGCTATAGGAAGAGTCTCAGGATTGGAATGGGAATGAGTTTGATATCACATCTCATGCCATAGTATGGGTCTCAGGTTTGGTAGAAGCATTGGGATATCACATCACATGCTATTGGAAGGGTATCAGTATTGGATTTGGAAGGAGTTGAATATCCCATCTCATGCTATAGTATGGGTCTCAGGTTTGGTAGAAGCATTGGGATATCACATCTCATGCTATTGGAAGGGTATCAGTATTGGATTTGGAAGGAGTTGGATATCCTATCTCATGCTATAGGAAGGGTCTCAGATTTGGTATAAGCATTGAGATATCACATCTCATGCTATAGGAAGGGTCTCAGGATTGGATTGGGAAGGAGTTGTATATGACATCTCAGGCCATAGGAAGGGTCTCAGGATTGGTATAAGCATTGAGATATCACATCTCTGCTATCGGAAGGGTCTCAGGATTGGAATAGGAAGGAGTTGGATATCCCATCTCATGTTATAGGAAGAGTCTCAGGTTTGGTATTAGAAGCATTGAGATATCACATCTCATGCTATAGGAAGGGTCTCAGGATTGGAATGGGGAGGACTTGGATGTCACATCTCATGCTATAGGGAGGGTCTCAAGTTTGATATTAGAAGCATTGAGATAACAAATCTCATGATATCGGAAGGGTCTCAGGATTGGAATGGGAAGGAGTTGGATATCACATCTCATGATAAAGGAAGGGTCTAAGGTTTGGAAGGGGAAAGATCTGGATATCACATCTCATGTTATAGGACGGGTCTCAGGTTTGGTATTAGAAGCATTGAGATATCAAGTCTCATGGCATAGGAAGGGTCTCAGAATTGGAATGGGAAGGAGTTGGATATCACATCTCAAGCTATAGGAAGAGTCTCAGGATTGGAATGGGAAGGAGTTTGATATCACATCTCATGCCATAGTATGGGTCTCAGGTTTGGTAGAAGCATTGGGATATCACATCTCATGCTATTGGAAGGGTATCAGTATTGGATTTGGAAGGAGTTGGATATCCCATCTCATGCTATAGGAAGGGTCTCAGGTTGGAATGGGAAGGAGTTGGATATCACATTTCATGTTATAGGAAGGGTCTCAGGATTGGCATGGGAAGGACTTGGATATCATATCTCATGCTATAGGAAGGCTCTCAGGTTTGGAAGGGGAAGGAGTTGGATATCACATTTCATGTTAGAGGAAGGATCTCAGGTTTGGTATTAGAGGCCTTGAGATATCACATCTCATGCTATTGGAAGGGTCTCAGGATTGGAATGGGAAGGAGTTGGATATCACATCTCAAGCTTTAGGAAGGGTCTCAGGTTTGGTATAAGCATTGAGATAGCACATCTCATGCTATAGGAAGGGTTTCAGGATTGGAATGGGAAGGAGTTGGATATCACATCTCATGTTATAGGAAAGATCTCCGGTTTGGTATTAGAAGCATTGAGACATCACATCTCATGTTATAGGAAGGGTCTCAGGATTGGAATGGGAAGAGGTTGGATATCACATCTCATGCTATAGGAAGGGTCTCAGGTTTGGAAGGGGAAGGAGTTGGATATCCAATCTCATGTTATAGGACTGGTCTCAGGTTTGGTATTAGAAGCATTGAGATATCACATTGCATGCTGTAGGAAGGTTCTCAGGTTTGGTATTAGAAGCATTGAGACATCACATCTCATGCTATAGGAAGGGTCTCAGGATTGGAATGGGAAGGAGTTGGATATCACATCTCATGCTATAGGAAGGGTCTCAGATTTGGTATAAGCATTGAGATATCACATCTCATGCTATAGGAAGGGTCTCAGGATTGGATTGGGAAGGAGTTGTATATGACATCTCAGGCCATAGGAAGGGTCTCAGGATTGGTATAAGCATTGAGATATCACATCTCTGCTATCGGAAGGGTCTCAGGATTGGAATGGGAAGGAGTTGGATATCCCATCTCATGTTATAGGAAGGGTCTCAGGTTTGGTATTAGAAGCATTGAGATATCACATCTCATGCTATAGGAAGGGTCTCAGGATTGGAATGGGGAGGACTTGGATGTCACATCTCATGCTATAGGGAGGGTCTCAAGTTTGATATTAGAAGCATTGAGATAACAAATCTCATGATATCGGAAGGGTCTCAGGATTGGAATGGGAAGGAGTTGGATATCACATCTCATGATAAAGGAAGGGTCTAAGGTTTGGAAGGGGAAAGATTTGGATATCACATCTCATGTTATAGGACGGGTCTCAGGTTTGGTATTAGAAGCATTGAGATATCAAGTCTCATGGCATAGGAAGGGTCTCAAGATTGGAATGGGAAGGAGTTTGATATCACATCTCATGCCATAGTATGGGTCTCAGGTTTGGTAGAAGCATTGGGATATCACATCGCATGCTATTGGAAGGGTATCAGTATTGGATTTGGAAGGAGTTGGATATCCCATCTCATGCTATAGGAAGGGTCTCAGGTTGGAATGGGAAGGAGTTGGATATCACATTTCATGTTAGAGGAAGGATCTCAGGTTTGGTATTAGAGGCCTTGAGATATCACATATCATGCTATAGGAAGGGTCTCAGGATTGGAATGGGAAGGAGTTGGATATCACATCTCAAGCTTTAGGAAGGGTCTCAGGTTTGGTATAAGCATTGAGATAGCACATCTCATGCTATAGGAAGGGTCTCAGGATTGGAATGGGAAGGAGTTGGATATTACATCTCATGTTATAGGAAAGATCTCAGGTTTGGTATTAGAAGCATTGAGACATCACATCTCATGTTATAGGAACGGTCTCAGGATTGGAATGGGAAGAAGTTGGATATCACATCTCATGCTATAGGAAGGGTCTCAGGTTTGGAAGGGGAAGGAGTTGGATATCCAATCTCATGTTATAGGACTGGTCTCAGGTTTGGTATTAGAAGCATTGAGATATCACATCGCATGCTGTAGGAAGGTTCTCAGGTTTGGTATTAGAAGCATTGAGACATCACATCTCATGCTATAGGAAGGGTCTCAGGATTGGAATGGGAAGGAGTTGGATATCACATCTCATGTTATAGGAAGGATCTCAGGTTTGGTATTAGAAGCATTGAGACATCACATCTCATGCTATAGGAAGGGTCTCAGGATTGGAATGGGAAGGAGTTGGATATCACATCTCATGCTATAGGAAGGGTCTCAGATTTGGTATAAGCATTGAGATATCACATCTCATGCTATAGGAAGGGTCTCAGGATTGGATTGGGAAGGAGTTGTATATGACATCTCAGGCCATAGGAAGGGTCTCAGGATTGGTATAAGCATTGAGATATCACATCTCTGCTATCGGAAGGGTCTCAGGATTGGAATGGGAAGGAGTTGGATATCCCATCTCATGATAAAGGAAGGGTCTAAGGTTTGGAAGGGGAAAGATTTGGATATCACATCTCATGTTATAGGACGGGTCTCAGGTTTGGTATTAGAAGCATTGAGATATCAAGTCTCATGGTATAGGAAGGGTCTCAGAATTGGAATGGGAAGGATTTCGGATATCACATCTCAAGCTATAGGAAGAGTCTCAGGATTGGAATGGGAAGGAGTTTGATATCACATCTCATGCCATAGTATGGTTCTCAGGTTTGGTAGAAGCATTGGGATATCACATCTCATGCTATTGGAAGGGTATCAGTATTGGATTTGGAAGGAGTTGGATATCCCATCTCATGCTATAGGAAGGGTCTCAGGTTTTAATGGGAAGGAGTTGGATATCACATTTCATGTTATAGGAAGGGTCTCAGGATTGGAATGGGAAGGAGTTGGATATCACATCTCAAGCTTTAGGAAGGGTCTCAGGTTTGGTATAAGCATTGAGATAGCACATCTCATGCTATAGGAAGGGTCTCAGGATTGGAATGGGAAGGAGTTGGATATCACATCTCATGTTATAGGAAAGATCTCAGGTTTGGTATTAGAAGCATTGAGACATCACATCTCATGTTATAGGAAGGGTCTCAGGATTGGAATGGGAAGAAGTTGGATATCACATCTCATGCTATAGGAAGGGTCTCAGGTTTGGAAGGGGAAGGAGTTGGATATCCAATCTCATGTTATAGGACTGGTCTCAGGTTTGGTATTAGAAGCATTGAGATATCACATCGCATGCTGTAGGAAGGTTCTCAGGTTTGGAATGGGGAGGAATTGGATATCACATCTCATGTCATAGGAAGGATCTCAGTTTTGGGATTAGAAGCATTGAGATATCATATCTCATGCTATAGGAATGGTCTCAGGATTGGAATGGGAAGGAGTTGGATATTACATTCTTGCTATAGGAAGGGTCTCATGTTTGGAATGGGAAGGAGTTGGATATCACATATGCTATAGGAAGGGTCTCAGGTTTGAAACGGGAAGGAGTTGGATATCACATCTCATGTTATAGGAAGGGTCTCAGGTTTGTTATAAGCATTGAGATATCACATCTCTGCTATCGGAAGTGTCTCAGGATTGGAATGGGAAGGTGTTGGATATCCCATCTCATGTTATAGGACGGGTCTCAGGTTTGTTATTAGAATCATTGAGATATCATATTGCATGCTGTAGGAAGGGTCTAAGGATTGGAATGGGAAGGACTTGGATATCACATCTCATGCTATAGGTAGGCTCTCAGGTTTGGAAAGGGAAGGAGTTCGATATCACATTTCATGTTAGAGGAAGGATCTCAGGTTTGGTATTAGAGGCATTGAGATATCACATATCATGCTATAGGAAGGGTCTCAGGATTGGAATGGGAAGGAGTTGGATATCACATCTCAAGCTTTAGGAAGGGTCTCAGGTTTGGTATAAGCATTGCGATAGCACATCTCATGCTATAGGAAGGGACTCAGGATTGGAATGGGAAGGAGTTGGATATTACATCTCATGTTATAGGAAAGATCTCAGGTTTGGTATTAGAAGCATTGAGACATCACATCTCATGTTATAGGAAGGGTCTCAGGATTGGAATGGGAAGAAGTTGGATATCACATCTCATGCTATAGGAAGGGTCTCAGGTTTGGAAGGGGAAGGAGTTGGATATCCAATCTCATGTTATAGGACTGGTCTCAGGTTTGGTATTAGAAGCATTGAGATATCACATCGCATGCTGTAGGAAGGTTCTCAGGTTTGGTATTAGAAGCATTGAGACATCACATCTCATGCTATAGGAAGGGTCTCAGGATTGGAAATGGAAGGAGTTGGATATCACATCTCATGTTATAGGAAAGATCTCAGGTTTGGTATTAGAAGCATTGAGACATCACATCTCATGCTATAGGAAGGGTCTCAGGATTGGAATTTGAAGGAGTTGGATATCACATCTCATGCTATAGGAAGGGTCTCAGATTTGGTATAAGCATTGAGATATCACATCTCATGATATAGGAAGGGTCTCAGGATTGGATTGGGAACAAGTTGTATATGACATCTCAGGCCATAGGAAGGGTCTCAGGATTGGTATAAGCATTGAGATATCACATCTCTGCTATCGGAAGGGTCTCAGGATTGGAATGGGAAGGAGTTGGATATCCCATCTCATGATAAAGGAAGGGTCTAAGGTTTGGAAGGGGAAAGATTTGGATATCACATCTCATGTAATAGGACGGGTCTCAATTTTGATATTAGAAGCATTGAGATAACAAATCTCATGATATCGGAAGGGTCTCAGGATTGGAATGGGAAGGAGTTGGATATCACATCTCATGATAAAGGAAGGGTCTAAGGTTTGGAAGGGGAAAGATTTGGATATCACATCTCATGTTATAGGACGGGTCTCAGGTTTGGTATTAGAAGCATTGAGATATCAAGTCTCATGGTATAGGAAGGGTCTCAGAATTGGAATGGGAAGGATTTGGATATCACATCTCAAGCTATAGGAAGAGTCTCAGGATTGGAATGGGAAGGAGTTTGATATCACATCTCATGCCATAGTATGGTTCTCAGGTTTGGTAGAAGCATTGGGATATCACATCTCATGCTATTGGAAGGGTATCAGTATTGGATTTGGAAGGAGTTGGATATCCCATCTCATGCTAAAGGAAGGGTCTCAGGTTTGGTAGAAGCATTGAGATATCACGTCTCTGCTATCGGAAGGGTCTCAGGATTGGATTGGGAAGGAATTGGATATCCCTTCTCATGCTATAGGAAGGGTCTCAGGTTTGGTATAAGCATTGAGATATCACATCTCTGCTATCAGAAGGGTCTCAGGATTGGATTGGGAAGGAGTTGGATATCCCTTCTCATGCTATAGGAAGTGTCTCAGGTTGGAATGGGAAGGAGTTGGATATCACATCTCATGTTATAGGAAGGGTCTCAGGATTGGAATGGGAAGGATTTGGATATCACATCTCTTGCTATAGGAAGGATCTCAGGATTGGAATGGGAAGGAGTTGGATATCACATATGCTATAGTTAGTGTCTCAGGTTTGGAACGGGAAGGAGTTGGATATCACATCTCATGTTATAGGAAGGGTCTCAGGTTTGGTATAAGCATTGAGATATCACATCTCTGCTATCGGAAGTGGCTTAGGATTGGAATGGGAAGGAGTTGGATATCCCATCTCATGTTATAGGACGAGTCTCTGGTTTGGTATTAGAATCATTGAGATATCACATCGCATGCTGTAGGAAGGGTCTAAGGATTGGAATGGGATGGACTTGGATATCACATCTCATGCTATAGGTAGGCTCTCAGGTTTGGTATAAGCATTGAGATATCAGATCTCATGCTATAGGAAGGGTCTCAGGATTGGAATGGGAAGGAATTGGATATCACATCTCATGCTATAGGAAGGGTCTCAGATTTGGTATAGGCATTGAGATATCACATCTCATGCTATAGGAAGGGTCTCAGGATTGGAATGGGAAGGAGTTGTATATGACATCCCAGGCCATAGGAAGGGTCTCAGGTTTGGTATAAGCATTGAGATATCACATCTCTGCTATCGGAAGGGTCTCAGGATTGGAATGGGAAGGAGTTGGATATCCCATCTCATGTTATAGGAAGGGTCTCAGGTTTGGTATTAGAAGCATAGAGATATCACACCTCATGCTATAGGAAGGGTCTCAGGATTGGAATGGGAAGGACTTGGATGTCACATCTCATGCTATAGGGAGGGTCTCAAGTTTGATATTAGAAGCATTGAGATAACAAATCTCATGATATCGGAAGGGTCTCAGGATTGGAATGGGAAGGAGTTGGATATCACATCTCATGATAAAGGAAGGGTCTGAGGTTTGGAAGGGGAAGGATTTGGATATCACATCTCATGTTATAGGACGGGTCTCAGGTTTGGTATTAGAAGCATTGAGATATCAAGTCTCATGGTATAAGAAGGGTCTCAGAATTGGAATGGGAAGGAGTTGGATATCACACCTCAAGCTATAGGAAGGGCCTCAGGATTGGAATGGGAAGGAGTTTGATATCACATCTCATGCCATAGTATGGGTCTCAGGTTTGGTAGAAGCATTGGGATATCACATCTCATGCTATCGGAAGGGTATCAGTATTGGATTTGGAAGGAGTTGGATATCCCATCTCATGCTATAGGAAGGGTCTCAGGTTAGAATGGGAAGGAGTTGGATATCACATTTCATGTTATAGAAAGGGTCTCAGGATTGGAATGGGAAGGACTTGGATATCATATCTCATGCTATAGGAAGGCTCTCAGGTTTGGAAGGGGAAGGAGTTGGATATCACATTTCATGTTAGAGGAAGGATCTCAGGTTTGGTATTAGAGGTCTTGAGATATCACATCTCATGCTATAGGAAGGGTCTCTGGATTGGAATGGGAAGGAGTTGGATATCACATCTCAAGCTATAGGAAGAGTCTCAGGTTTGGTATAAGCATTGAGATATCACATCTCATGCTATAGGAAGGGTCTCAGGATTGGAATGGGAAGGAGTTGGATATCACATCTCATGCTATAGGAAGGGTCTCAGGTTTGGTATATGCATTGAGATATCACATCTCATGCTGTAGGAAGGGTCTCAGGATTGGAATGGGAAGGAGTTGTATATGACATCTCATGCCATAGGAAGGGTCTCAGGTTTGGTATAAGCATTGAGATATCACATCACATGCTATAGAAAGGGTCTCAGGATTGGAATGGGAAGGACTTGGATATCACATCTCATGCTATAGGCAGGGTCTCAGGTTTGGAAAGGGAAGGAGATGGATATCACATTTCATGTTAGAGATAGGATCTCAGGTTTGGTATTAGAGGCATTGAGATATCACATCTCATGCTATCAGAAGGGTCTCAGGATTGGAATGGGAAGGAGTTGTATATCACATCTCATGCTAAAGGGAGGGTCTCAGGTTTGGAAGGGGAAGGATTTGGAAATCACATCTCATGTTATAGGAAGGGTCTCAGGTTTGGTATTAGAAGCATTGAGATAGCACATCTCATGCTATAGGAAGGGTCTCAGGATTGGAATGGGGAGGACTTGGATGTCACATCTCATGCTATAGGGAGGGTCTCAAGTTTGATATTAGAAGCATTGAGATAACAGATCTCATGATATCGGAAGGGTCTCAGGATTGGAATGGGAAGGAGTTGGATATCACATCTCATGTTATAGGAAAGATCTCCGGTTTGGTATTAGAAGCATTGAGACATCACATCTCATGTTATAGGAAGGGTCTCAGGATTGGAATGGGAAGAAGTTGGATATCACATCTCATGCTATAGGAGGGGTCTCAGGTTTGGAAGGGGAAGGAGTTGGATATCCAATCTCATGTTATAGGACTGGTCTCAGGTTTGGTATTAGAAGCATTGAGATATCACATTGCATGCTGTAGGAAGGTTCTCAGGTTTGGTATTAGAAGCATTGAGACATCACATCTCATGCTATAGGAAGGGTCTCATGATTGGAATGGGAAGGAGTTGGATATCACATCTCATGTTATAGGAAGGATCTCAGGTTTGGTATTAGAAGCATTGAGACATCACATCTCATGCTATAGGAAGGGTCTCAGGATTGGAATGGGAAGGAGTTGGATATCACATCTCATGCTATAGGAAGGGTCTCAGATTTGGAATACCAAACCTGAGAACCTTCCTACAGCATGCGATGTGATATCTCAATGCTTCTAATACCAAACCTGAGACCAGTCCTATAACATGAGATTGGATATCCAACTCCTTCCCCTTCCAAACCTGAGACCCTTCCTATAGCATGAGATGTGATATCTCAAGGCCTCTAATACCAAACCTGAGATCCTTCCTCTAACATGAAATGTGATATCCAACTCCTTCCCCTTCCAAACCTGAGAGCTTTCCTATAGCATGAGATATGATATCCAAGTCCTTCCCATTCCAATCCTGAGACCCTTCCTATAACATGAAATGTGATATCCAACTCCTTCCCATTCCAACCTGAGACCCTTCCTATAGCATGAGATGGGATATCCAACTCCTTCCAAATCCAATACTGATACCCTTCCAATAGCATGAATTGTGATATCCCAATGCTTCTACCAAACCTGAGACCCATACTATGGCATGAGATGTGATATCAAACTCATTCCCATTCCAATCCTGAGACTCTTCCTATAGCTTGAGATGTGATATCCAACTCCTTCCCATTCCAATTCTGAGACCCTTCCTATGCCATGAGACTTGATATCTCAATGCTTCTAATACCAAACCTGAGACCCGTCCTATAACATGAGGTGATATCCAAATCTTTCCCCTTCCAAACCTTAGACCCTTCCTTTATCATGAGATGTGATATCCAACTCCTTCCCATTCCAATCCTGAGACCCTTCCGATATCATGAGATTTGTTATCTCAATGCTTCTAATATCAAACTTGAGACCCTCCCTATAACATGAGTTGTGATATCCAACTCCTTCCCATTCAAATCCTGAGACCCTTCCTATAGCATGAGAAGGGATATCCAACTCCTTCCCAATCCAATCCTGAGACCCTTCCGATAGCAGAGACGTGATATCTCAATGCTTCTACCAAACCTGAGACCCTTCCTTTAGCATGAGATGTGATATCCAAATCCTTCACATTCCAATCCTGAGACCCTTCCTATAGCATGAGATGTGATATCTCAATGCTTCTAATACCAAACCTGAGATCCTTCCTATAACATGAGATGTGATATCCAATTCCTTCCCATTCCAAACCTGAGACCCTTCCTATTGGATGAGATGTGATATCCAACTCCTTCCCATTCCAACCCTGAGACCCTTCCTATAGCATGAGATGTGATGTCTCAATGCTTCTAATACCAAACCTGAGATCCTTCCTATAACATGAGATGTGATATCCAACTCCTTCCATTCCAATCCTGAGACCCGTCCTATAGCATGAGATGTGATATCTCCATGCTTATACCAAACCTGAGACCCTTCCTATAGCATGAGATATGATATCCAACTACTTCCCATTCCAATCCTGAGACCCTTCCTATAGCATGAGATGTGATATCTCAATGCTTCTAATACCAAACTTGAGATCCTTCCTCTAACATGAAATGTGATATCCAACTCCTTCCCTTTCCAAACCTAAGAGCCTATCTATAGCATGAGATGTGATATCCAAGTCCTTCCCATTCCAATCCTTAGACCCTTCCTACGGCATGCAATATGATATCTCAATGATTCTAATAACAAACCTGAGACCCGTCCTATAGCATGAGATATGATATCCAAGTCCTTCCCATTCCAATCCTGAGACCCTTCCTATAACATGAAATGTGATATCCAACTCCTTCCCATTCCAACCTGAGACCCTTCCTATAGCATGAGATGGGATATCCAACTTCTTCCAAATCCAATACTGATACCCTTCCGATAGCATGAGATGTGATATCCCAATGCTTCTACCAAACCTGAGACCCATACTATGGCATGAGATGTGATATCAAACTCCTTCCCATTCCAATCCTGAGACCCTTCCCATAGCTTGAGGTGTGATATCCAACTCCTTCCCATTCCAATTCTGAGACCCTTCTTATACCATGAGACTTGATATCTCAATGCTTCTAATACCAAACCTGAGACCTGTCCTATAACATGAGATGTGATATCCAAATCCTTCCCCTTCCAAACCTTAGACCCTTCCTTTATCATGAGATGTGATATCCAACTCCTTCCCATTCCAATCCTGAGACCCTTCCGATATCATGAGATTTGTTATCTCAACGCTTCTAATATCAAACTTGAGACCCTCCCTATAGCATGAGATGTGACATCCAAGTCCTTCCCATTCCAATCCTGAGACCCTTCCTATAGCATGAGATGTGATATCTCTATGCTTCTAATACCAAACCTGAGACCATTCCTATAACATGAGATGGGATATCCAACTCCTTCCCATTCCAATCCTGAGACCCTTCCGATAGCAGAGATGTGATATCTCAATGCTTATACCAAACCTGAGACCCTTCCTATGGCCTGAGATGTCATATACAACTCCTTCCCATTCCAATCCTGAGACCCTTCCTTTAGCATGAGATGTGATATCTCAATGCTTATACCAAATCTGAGACCCTTCCTATAGCATGAGATGTGATATCCAATTCCTTCCCATTCCAATCCTGAGACCCTTCCTATAGCATGAGATGTGATATCTCAATGCTTATACCAAACCTGAGAGCCTACCTATAGCATGAGATGTGATATCCAAGTCCATCCCATTCCAATCCTTAGACCCTTCCTACAGCATGCGATGTGATATTTCAATGATTCTAATACCAAACCAGAGACTCCTCCTATAACATGAGATGGGATATCCAACTCCTTCCCATTCCAATCCTGAGCCGCTTCCGATAGCAGAGATGTGATATCTCAATGCTTATACCAAACCTGAGACCCTTCCTATAACATGAGATGTGATATCCAACTCCTTCCCGTTCCAAACCTGAGACACTAACTATAGCATATGTGATATCCAACTGCTTCCCATTCCAAACATGAGACCCTTCCTATAGCAAGAAAGTAATATCCAACTCCTACCCATTCCAATCCTGAGACCCTTCCTATAGCAAGAGATGTGATATCCAAATCCTTCCCATTCCAATCCTGAGACCCTTCCTATAACATGAGATGTGATATCCAACTCCTTCCCATTCAAATCCTGAGACCCTTCCTATAGCATGAGAAGGGATATCCAACTCCTTCCCAATCCAATCCTGAGACCCTTCCGATAGCAGAGACCTGATATCTCAATGCTTCTACCAAACCTGAGACCCTTCCTTTAGCATGAGATGTGATATCCAAATCCTTCACATTCCAATCCTGAGACCCTTCCTATAGCATGAGATGTGATATCTCAATGCTTCTAATACCAAACCTGAGATCCTTCCTATAACATGAGATGTGATATCCAATTCCCTCCCATTCCAAACCTGAGACCCTTCCTATTGGATGAGATGTGATATCCAACTCCTTCCCATTCCAACCCTGAGACCCTTCCTATAGCATGAGATGTGATGTCTCAATGCTTCTAATACCAAACCTGAGATCCTTCCTATAACATGAGATGTGATATCCAACTCCTTCCATTCCAATCCTGAGACCCTTCCTATAGCATGAGAAGGGATATCCAACTCCTTCCCAATCCAATCCTGAGACCCTTCCGATAGCAGAGACCTGATATCTCAATGCTTCTACCAAACCTGAGACCCTTCCTTTAGCATGAGATGTGATATCCAAATCCTTCACATTCCAATCCTGAGACCCTTCCTATAGCATGAGATGTGATATCTCAATGCTTCTAATACCAAACCTGAGATCCTTCCTATAACATGAGATGTGATATCCAATTCCTTCCCATTCCAAACCTGAGACCCTTCCTATTGGATGAGATGTGATATCCAACTCCTTCCCATTCCAACCCTGAGACCCTTCCTATAGCATGAGATGTGATGTCTCAATGCTTCTAATACCAAACCTGAGATCCTTCCTATAACATGAGATGTGATATCCAACTCCTTCCATTCCAATCCTGAGACCCGTCCTATAGCATGAGATGTGATATCTCAATGCTTATACCAAACCTGAGACCCTTCCTATAGCATGAGATGTGATATCCAACTACTTCCCATTCCAATCCTGAGACCCTTCCTATAGCATGAGATGTGATATCTCAATGCTTCTAATACCAAACCTGAGATCCTTCCTCTAACATGAAATGTGATATCCAACTCCTTCCCTTTCCAAACCTAAGAGCCTATCTATAGCATGAGATGTGATATCCAAGTCCTTCCCATTCCAATCCTTAGACCCTTCCTACAGCATGCAATATGATATCTCAATGATTCTAATAACAAACCTGAGACCCGTCCTATAGCATGAGATATGATATCCAAGTCCTTCCCATTCCAATCCTGAGACCCTTCCTATAACATGAAATGTGATATCCAACTCCTTCCCATTCCAAACCTAAGAGCCTATCTATAGCATGAGATGTGATATCCAAGTCCTTCCCATTCCAATCCTTAGACCCTTCCTACAGCATGCAATATGATATCTCAATGATTCTAATAACAAACCTGAGACCCGTCCTATAGCATGAGATATGATATCCAAGTCCTTCCCATTCCAATCCTGAGACCCTTCCTATAACATGAAATGTGATATCCAACTCCTTCCCATTCCAACCTGAGACCCTTCCTATAGCATGAGATGGGATATCCAACTTCTTCCAAATCCAATACTGATACCCTTCCGATAGCATGAGATGTGATATCCCAATGCTTCTACCAAACCTGAGACCCATACTATGGCATGAGATGTGATATCAAACTCCTTCCCATTCCAATCCTGAGACCCTTCCTATAACTTGAGGTGTGATATCCAACTCCTTCCCATTCCAATTCTGAGACCCTTCTTATACCATGAGACTTGATATCTCAATGCTTCTAATACCAAACCTGAGACCCGTCCTATAACATGAGATGTGATATCCAAATCCTTCCCCTTCCAAACCTTAGACCCTTCCTTTATCATGAGATGTGGTATCCAATTCCTTCCCATTCCAATCCTGAGACCCTTCCGATATCATGAGATTTGTTATCTCAATGCTTCTAATATCAAACTTGAGACCCTCCCTATAGCATGAGATGTGACATCCAAGTCCTTCCCATTCCAATCCTGAGACCCTTCCTATAGCATGAGATGTGATATCTCTATGCTTCTAATACCAAACCTGAGACCCTTCCTATAACATGAAATGGGATATCCAACTCCTTCCCATTCCAATCCTGACACCCTTCCGATAGCAGAGATGTGATATCTCAATGCTTATACCAAACCTGAGACCCTTCCTATGGCCTGAGATGTCATATACAACTCCTTCCCATTCCAATCCTGAGACCCTTCCTTTAGCATGAGATGTGATATCTCAATGCTTATACCAAATCTGAGACCCTTCCTATAGCATGAGATGTGATATCCAAATCCTTCCCATTCCAATCCTGAGACCCTTCCTATAGCATGAGATGTGATATCTCAATGCTTATACCAAACCTGAGAGCCTACCTATAGCATGAGATGTGATATCCAAGTCCATCCCATTCCAATCCTTAGACCCTTCCTACAGCATGCGATGTGATATCTCAATGATTCCAATACCAAACCAGAGACTCTTACTATAACATGAGATGGGATATCCAACTCCTTCCCATTCCAATCCTGAGCCGCTTCCGATAGCAGAGATGTGATATCTCAATGCTTATACCAAACCTGAGACCCTTCCTATAACATGAGATGTGATATCCAACTCCTTCCCGTTCCAAACCTGAGACACTAACTATAGCATATGTGATATCCAACTCCTTCCCATTCCAAACATGAGACCCTTCCTATAGCAAGAAAGTAATATCCAACTCCTACCCATTCCAATCCTGAGACCCTTCCTATAGCAAGAGATGTGATATCCAAATCCTTCCCATTCCAATCCTGAGACCCTTCCTATAACATGAGATGTGATATCCAACTCCTTCCCATTCCAACCTGAGACACTTCCTATAGCATGAGAAGGGATATCCAACTCCTTCCCAATCCAATCCTGAGACCCTTCCGATAGCAGAGATGTGATATCTCAATGCTTATACCAAACCTGAGACCCTTCCTATGGCATGAGATGTGATATCCAACTCCTTGCCATTCAAATCCTGAGACCCTTCCTATAGCATGAGAAGGGATATCCAACTCCTGCCCAATCCAATCCTGAGACCCTTCCGATAGCAGAGACGTGATATCTCAATGCTTCTACCAAACCTGAGACCCTTCCTTTAGCATGAGATGTGATATCCAAATCCTTCACATTCCAATCCTGAGACCCTTCCTATAGCATGAGATGTGATATCTCAATGCTTCTAATACCAAACCTGAGATCCTTCCTATAACATAAGATGTGATATCCAAATTCCTTCCCATTCCAAACCTGAGACCCTTCCTATTGGATGAGAGGTGATATCCAACTCCTTCCCATTCCAACCCTGAGACCCTTCCTATAGCATGAGATGTGATGTCTCAATGCTTCTAATACCAAACCTGAGATCCTTCCTATAACATGAGATGTGATATCCAACTCCTTCCATTCCAATCCTGAGACCCGTCCTATAGCATTAGATGTGATATCTCAATGCTTATACCAAACCTGAGACCCTTCCTATAGCATGAGATGTGATATCCAACTACTTCCCATTCCAATCCTGAGACCCTTCCTATAGCATGAGATGTGATATCTCAATGCTTCTAATACCAAACCTGAGATCCTTCCTCTAACATGAAATGTGATATCCAACTCCTTCCCTTTCCAAACCTAAGAGCATATCTATAGCATGAGATGTGATATCCAAGTCCTTCCCATTCCAACCCTTAGACCCTTCCTACAGCATGCAATATGATATCTCAATGATTCTAATAACAAACCTGAGACCCGTCCTATAATATGAGATGGGATATCCAACTCCTTCCCATTCCAATCCTGAGACACTTCCGATAGCAGAGATGTGATATCTCAATGCTTATACCAAACCTGAGACCCTTCCTATAACATGTGATGTGATATCCAAATCCTTCCCGTTCCAAACCTGAGACCCTTCCTTTAGCATGAGATGTGATATCCAGCTCCTTCCCATTTCCAATGCTGAGACACTTCCGATAGCATGAGATGTGATATCTCAATGCTTCTAATATCAAAACTGAGACCCTCCCTATAGCATGATATGTGATATCTAAGTCCTTCCCATTTCAATCCTGAGACACTCCCTATAGCATGAGATGTGATATCCAACTCTTTCCCATTCCAATCCTGAGACCCTTCCTATAGCATGAGATATGATATCTCAATACTTCTAATACCAAACGTGAGATCCTTCCGATAACATGAGATGTGATATCCAAATCCTTCCCCTTCCAAACCTGAGACCCTCCCTTTAGCATGAGATGTGATATCCAACTTCTTCACATTCCAATCCTGAGACCCTTCTGATAGCATGAGATGTGATATCTCAATGCTTCTAATACCAAACCTGAGATCCTTCCGATAGCATGAGATGTGATATCTCAATGCTTCTAATACCAAACCTGAGATCCTTCCTATAACATGAGATGTGATATCCAAATCCTTCCCCTTCCAAACCTGAGACCCTCCCTTTAGCATGAGATGTGATATCCAACTCCTTCCCATTCCATTCCTGAGACCCTTCTGATAGCATGAGATGTGATATCTCAATGCCTCTAATACCAAACCTGAGATCCTACCTCTAAGATGAAATGTGATATCCAACTCTTTCCCCTTCCAAACCTGAGAGCCTTCCTATAGCATGAGATTTGATATCCAAGTCCTTCCCATTCCAATCCTGAGACCCTTCCTATAGCTTGAGATGTGATATCCAACTCCTTCCCATTCCAATTCTGAGACCCTTCCTATACTCTGAGACTTGATATCTCAATGCTTCTAATACCAAACCTGAGACCCGTAATATAACATGAGATGTGATATCCAAATCCTTCCCCTTCCAAACCTTAGACCCTTCCTTTATCATGAGATGTGATATCCAACTCCTTCCCATTCCAATCCTGAGACCCTTCCGTTATCATGAGATGTGATATCTCAAAGCTTCTAATATCAAACTTGAGACCCTCCCTATAGCATGAGATGTGATATCCAAGTCTTTCCCATTCCAATCCTGAGACCCTTCCTATAGCATGAGATGTGATATCTCAATGCTTCTAATACCAAACCTGAGACCCTTCCTATAACATGAGATGGGAATATCCAACTCCTTCCCATTCCAATCCTGAGACCCTTCCGATAGCAGAGATGTGATATCTCAATGCTTATACCAAACCTGAGACCCTTCCTATGGCATGAGATGTGATATCCAACTCCTTGCCATTCAAATCCTGAGACCCTTCCTATAGCATGAGAAGGGATATCCAACTCCTTCCCATTCCAATCCTGAGACCCTTCCGATAGCAGAGACGTGATATCTCAATGCTTCTACCAAACCTGAGACCCTTCCTTTAGCATGAGATGTGATATCCAAATCCTTCACATTCCAATCCTGAGACCCTTCCTATAGCATGAGATGTGATATCTCAATGCTTCTAATACCAAACCTGAGATCCTTCCTATAACATGAGATGTGATATCCAATTCCTTCCCATTCCAAACCTGAGACCCTTCCTATTGGATGAGATGTGATATCCAACTCCTTCCCATTCCAACCCTGAGACCCTTCCTATAGCATGAGATGTGATGTCTCAATGCTTCTAATACCAAACCTGAGATCCTTCCTATAACATGAGATGTGATATCCAACTCCTTCCATTCCAATCCTGAGACCCGTCCTATAGCATGAGATGTGATATCTCAATGCTTATACCAAACCTGAGACCCTTCCTATAGCATGAGATGTGATATCCAACTACTTCCCATTCCAATCCTGAGACCCTTCCTATATCATGAGATGTGATATCCAAGTCCTTCCCATTCCAACCCTGAGACCCTTCCTATAGCATGAGATGTGATGTCTCAATGCTTCTAATACCAAACCTGAGATCCTTCCTATAACATGAGATGTGATATCCAACTCCTTCCATTCCAATCCTGAGACCCGTCCTATAGCATTAGATGTGATATATCAATGCTTATACCAAACCTGAGACCCTTCCTATAGCATGAGATGTGATATCCAACTACTTCCCATTCCAATCCTGAGACCCTTCCTATAGCATGAGATGTGATATCTCAATGCTTCTAATACCAAACCTGAGATCCTTCCTCTAACATGAAATGTGATATCCAAATCCTTCCCTTTCCAAACCTAAGAGCCTATCTATAGCATGAGATGTGATATCCAAGTCCTTCCCATTCCAACCCTTAGACCCTTCCTACAGCATGCAATATGATATCTCAATGATTCTAATAACAAACCTGAGACCCGTCCTATAACATGAGATGGGATATCCAACTCCTTCCCATTCCAATCCTGAGACACTTCCGATAGCAGAGATGTGATATCTCAATGCTTATACCAAACCTGAGACCCTTCCTATAACATGAGATGTGATATCCAAATCCTTCCCGTTCCAAACCTGAGACCCTTCCTTTAGCATGAGATGTGATATCCAGCTCCTTCCCATTCCAATCCTGAGACACTTCCGATAGCATGAGATGTGATATCTCAATGCTTCTAATATCAAAACTGAGACCCCCCCTATAGCATGATATGTGATATCTAAGTCCTTCCCATTCCAATCCTGAGACACTCCCTATAGCATGAGATGTGATATCCAACTCTTTCCCATTCCAATCCTGAGACCCTTCCTATAGCATGAGATATGATATCTCAATACTTCTAATACCAAACGTGAGATCCTTCCGATAACATGAGATGTGATATCCAAATCCTTCCCCTTCCAAACCTGAGACCCTCCCTTTAGCATGAGATGTGATATCCAACTCCTTCCCATTCCAATCCTGAGACCCTTCTGATAGCATGAGATGTGATATCCAACTTCTTCACATTCCAATCCTGAGACCCTTCTGATAGCATGAGATGTGATATCTCAATGCTTCTAATACCAAACCTGAGATCCTTCCGATAGCATGAGATGTGATATCTCAATGCTTCTAATACCAAACCTGAGATCCTTCCTATAACATGAGATGTGATATCCAAATCCTTCCCCTTCCAAACCTGAGACCCTCACTTTAGCATGAGATGTGATATCCAACTCCTTCCCATTCCATTCCTGAGACCCTTCTGATAGCATGAGATGTGATATCTCAATGCCTCTAATACCAAACCTGAGATCCTACCTCTAACATGAAATGTGATATCCAACTCTTTCCCCTTCCAAACCTGAGAGCCTTCCTATAGCATGAGATTTGATATCCAAGTCCTTCCCATTCCAATCCTGAGACCCTTCCTATAGCTTGAGATGTGATATCCAACTCCTTCCCATTCCAATTCTGAGACCCTTCCTATACTCTGAGACTTGATATCTCAATGCTTCTAATACCAAACCTGAGACCCGTAATATAACATGAGATGTGATATCCAAATCCTTCCCCTTCCAAACCTTAGACCCTTCCTTTATCATGAGATGTGATATCCAACTCCTTCCCATTCCAATCCTGAGACCCTTCCGATATCATGAGATGTGATATCTCAAAGCTTCTAATATCAAACTTGAGACCCTCCCTATAGCATGAGATGTGATATCCAAGTCCTTCCCATTCCAATCCTGAGACCCTTCCTATAGCATGAGATGTGATATCTCAATGCTTCTAATACCAAACCTGAGACCCTTCCTATAACATGAGATGGGAATATCCAACTCCTTCCCATTCCAATCCTGAGACCCTTCCGATAGCAGAGATGTGATATCTCAATGCTTATACCAAACCTGAGACCCTTCCTATGGCATGAGATGTGATATCCAACTCCTTGCCATTCAAATCCTGAGACCCTTCCTATAGCATGAGAAGGGATATCCAACTCCTTCCCATTCCAATCCTGAGACCCTTCCGATAGCAGAGACGTGATATCTCAATTCTTCTACCAAACCTGAGACCCTTCCTTTAGCATGAGATGTGATATCCAAATCCTTCACATTCCAATCCGGAGACCCTTCCTATAGCATGAGATGTGATATCTCAATGCTTCTAATACCAAACCTGAGATCCTTCCTATAACATGAGATGTGATATCCAATTCCTTCCCATTCCAAACCTGAGACCCTTCCTATTGGATGAGATGTGATATCCAACTCCTTCCCATTCCAACCCTGAGACCCTTCCTATAGCATGAGATGTGATGTCTCAATGCTTCTAATACCAAACCTGAGATCCTTCCTATAACATGAGATGTGATATCCAACTCCTTCCATTCCAATCCTGAGACCCGTCCTATAGCATGAGATGTGATATCTCAATGCTTATACCAAACCTGAGACCCTTCCTATAGCATGAGATGTGATATCCAACTACTTCCCATTCCAATCCTGAGACCCTTCCTATATCATGAGATGTGATATCCAAGTCCTTCCCATTCCAACCCTGAGACCCTTCCTATAGCATGAGATGTGATGTCTCAATGCTTCTAATACCAAACCTGAGATCCTTCCTATAACATGAGATGTGATATCCAACTCCTTCCATTCCAATCCTGAGACCCGTCCTATAGCATTAGATGTGATATATCAATGCTTATACCAAACATGAGACCCTTCCTATAGCATGAGATGTGATATCCAACTACTTCCCATTCCAATCCTGAGACCCTTCCTATAGCATGAGATGTGATATCTCAATGCTTCTAATACCAAACCTGAGATCCTTCCTCTAACATGAAATGTGATATCCAAATCCTTCCCTTTCCAAACCTAAGAGCCTATCTATAGCATGAGATGTGATATCCAAGTCCTTCCCATTCCAACCCTTAGACCCTTCCTACAGCATGCAATATGATATCTCAATGATTCTAATAACAAACCTGAGACCCGTCCTATAACATGAGATGGGATATTCAACTCCTTCCCATTCCAATCCTGAGACACTTCCGATAGCAGAGATGTGATATCTCAATGCTTATACCAAACCTGAGACCCTTCCTATAACATGAGATGTGATATCCAAATCCTTCCCGTTCCAAACCTGAGACCCTTCCTTTAGCATGAGATGTGATATCCAGCTCCTTCCCATTCCAATCCTGAGACACTTCCGATAGCATGAGATGTGATATCTCAATGCTTCTAATATCAAAACTGAGACCCCCCCTATAGCATGATATGTGATATCTAAGTCCTTCCCATTCCAATCCTGAGACACTCCCTATAGCATGAGATGTGATATCCAACTCTTTCCCATTCCAATCCTGAGACCCTTCCTATAGCATGAGATATGATATCTCAATACTTCTAATACCAAACGTGAGATCCTTCCGATAACATGAGATGTGATATCCAAATCCTTCCCCTTCCAAACCTGAGACCCTCCCTTTAGCATGAGATGTGATATCCAACTCCTTCCCATTCCAATCCTGAGACCCTTCTGATAGCATGAGATGTGATATCTCAATGCTTCTAATACCAAACCTGAGATCCTTCCGATAGGATGAGATGTGATATCTCAATGCTTCTAATACCAAACCTGAGATCCTTCCTATAACATGAGATGTTATATCCAAATCCTTCCCCTTCCAAACCTGAGACCCTCCCTTTAGCATGAGATGTGATATTCAACTCCTTCCCATTCCATTCCTGAGACCCTTCTGATAGTATGAGATGTGATATCTCAATGCCTCTAATACCAAACCTGAGATCCTACCTCTAACATGAAATGTGATATCCAACTCTTTCCCCTTCCAAACCTGAGAGCCTTCCTATAGCATGAGATGTGATATCCAAGTCCTTCCCATTCCAATCCTGAGACCCTTCCTATAGCTTGAGATGTGATATCCAACTCCTTCCCATTCCAATTCTGAGACCCTTCCTATACTCTGAGACTTGATATCTCAATGCTTCTAATACCAAACCTGAGACCCGTAATATAACATGAGATGTGATATCCAAATCCTTCCCCTTCCAAACCTTAGACCCTTCCTTTATCATGAGATGTGATATCCAACTCCTTCCCATTCCAATCCTGAGACCCTTCCGATATCATGAGATGTGATATCTCAAAGCTTCTAATATCAAACTTGAGACCCTCCCTATAGCATGAGATGTGATATCCAAGTCCTTCCCATTCCAATCCTGAGACCCTTCCTATAGCATGAGATGTGATATCTCAATGCTTCTAATACCAAACCTGAGACCCTTCCTATAACATGAGATGGGAATATCCAACTCCTTCCCATTCCAATCCTGAGACCCTTCCGATAGCAGAGATGTGATATCTCAATGCTTATACCAAACCAGAGACCCTTCCTATGGCATGAGATGTGATATCCAACTCCTTGCCATTCAAATCCTGAGACCCTTCCTATAGCATGAGAAGGGATATCCAACTCCTTCCCATTCCAATCCTGAGACCCTTCCGATAGCAGAGACGTGATATCTCAATGCTTCTACCAAACCTGAGACCCTTCCTTTAGCATGAGATGTGATATCCAAATCCTTCACATTCCAATCCTGAGACCCTTCCTATAGCATGAGATGTGATATCTCAATGCTACTAATACCAAACCTGAGATCCTTCCTATAACATGAGGTGTGATATCCAATTCCTTCCCATTCCAAACCTGAGACCCTTCCTATTGGATGAGATGTGATATCCAACTCCTTCCCATTCCAACCCTGAGACCCTTCCTATAGCATGAGATGTGATGTCTCAATGCTTCTAATACCAAACCTGAGCTCCTTCCTATAACATGAGATGTGATATCCAACTCCTTCCATTCCAATCCTGAGACCCGTCCTATAGCATGAGATGTGATATCTCAATGCTTATACCAAACCTGAGACCCTTCCTATAGCATGAGAAGGGATATCCAACTCCTTCCCAAACCAATCCTGAGACCCTTCCGATAGCAGAGATGTGATATCTCAATGCTTATACCAAACCTAAGACCCTTCCTATGGCATGAGATGTGATATCCAACTCCTTGCCATTCAAATCCTGAGACCCTTCCTATAGCATGAGAAGGGATATCCAACTCCTGCCCAATCCAATCCTGAGACCCTTCCGATAGCAGAGACGTGATATCTCAATGCTTCTACCAAACCTGAGACCCTTCCTTTAGCATGAGATGTGATATCCAAATCCTTCACATTCCAATCCTGAGACCCTTCCTATAGCATGAGATGTGATATCTCAATGCTTCTAATACCAAACCTGAGATCCTTCCTATAACATAAGATGTGATATCCAAATTCCTTCCCATTCCAATCCTGAGACCCTTCCTATAGCATGAGATGTGATATCTCAATGCTTCTAATACCAAACCTGAGATCCTTCCTATAACATAAGATGTGATATCCAAATTCCTTCCCATTCCAACCCTGACACCCTTCCTATAGCATGAGATGTGATGTCTCAATGCTTCTAATACCAAACCTGAGATCCTTCCTATAACATGAGATGTGATATCCAACTCCTTCCATTCCAATCCTGAGACCCGTCCTATAGCATTAGATGTGATATCTCAATGCTTATACCAAACCTGAGACCCTTCCTATAGCATGAGATGTGATATCCAACTACTTCCCATTCCAATCCTGAGACCCTTCCTATAGCATGAGATGTGATATCTCAATGCTTCTAATACCAAACCTGAGATCCTTCCTCTAACATGAAATGTGATATCCAACTCCTTCCCTTTCCAAACCTAAGAGCATATCTATAGCATGAGATGTGATATCCAAGTCCTTCCCATTCCAACCCTTAGACCCTTCCTACAGCATGCAATATGATATCTCAATGATTCTAATAACAAACCTGAGACCCGTCCTATAATATGAGATGGGATATCCAACTCCTTCCCATTCCAATCCTGAGACACTTCCGATAGCAGAGATGTGATATCTCAATGCTTATACCAAACCTGAGACCCTTCCTATAACATGTGATGTGATATCCAAATCCTTCCCGTTCCAAACCTGAGACCCTTCCTTTAGCATGAGATGTGATATCCAGCTCCTTCCCATTCCAATCCTGAGACACTTCCGATAGCATGAGATGCGATATCTCAATGCTTCTAATATCAAAACTGAGACCCTCCCTATAGCATGATATGTGATATCTAAGTCCTTCCCATTCCAATCCTGAGACACTCCCTATAGCATGAGATGTGATATCCAACTCTTTCCCATTCCAATCCTGAGACACTTCCTATAGCATGAGATATGATATCTCAATACTTCTAATACCAAACGTGAGATCCTTCCGATAACATGAGATGTGATATCCAAATCCTTCCCCTTCCAAACCTGAGACCCTCCCTTTAGCATGAGATGTGATATCCAACTTCTTCACATTCCAATCCTGAGACCCTTCTGATAGCATGAGATGTGATATCTCAATGCTTCTAATACCAAACCTGAGATCCTTCCGATAGCATGAGATGTGATATCTCAATGCTTCTAATACCAAACCTGAGATCCTTCCTATAACATGAGATGTGATATCCAAATCCTTCCACTTCCAAACCTGAGACCCTCCCTTTAGCATGAGATGTGATATCCAACTGCTTCCCATTCCATTCCTGAGACCCTTCTGATAGCATGAGATGTGATATCTCAATGCCTCTAATACCAAACCTGAGATCCTACCTCTAACATGAAATGTGATATCCAACTCTTTCCCCTTCCAAACCTGAGAGCCTTCCTATAGCATGAGATGTGATATCCAAGTCCGTCCCATTCCAATCCTGAGACCCTTCCTATAGCTTGAGATGTGATATCCAACTCCTTCCCATTCCAATTCTGAGACCCTTCCTATACTCTGAGACTTGATATCTCAATGCTTCTAATACCAAACCTGAGACCCGTAATATAACATGAGATGTGATATCCAAATCCTTCCCCTTCCAAACCTTAGACCCTTCCTTTATCATGAGATGTGATATCCAACTCCTTCCCATTCCAATCCTGAGACCCTTCCGATATCATGAGATGTGATATCTCAAAGCTTCTAATATCAAACTTGAGACCCTCCCTATAGCATGAGATGTGATATCCAAGTCCTTCCCATTCCAATCCTGAGACCCTTCCTATAGCATGAGATGTGATATCTCAATGCTTCTAATACCAAACCTGAGACCCTTCCTATAACATGAGATGGGAATATCCAACTCCTTCCCATTCCAATCCTGAGACCCTTCCGATAGCAGAGATGTGATATCTCAATGCTTATACCAAACCTGAGACCCTTCCTATGGCATGAGATGTGATATCCAACTCCTTGCCATTCAAATCCTGAGACCCTTCCTATAGCATGAGAAGGGATATCCAACTCCTTCCCATTCCAATCCTGAGACCCTTCCGATAGCAGAGACGTGATATCTATATGCTTCTACCAAACCTGAGACCCTTCCTTTAGCATGAGATGTGATATCCAAATCCTTCACATTCCAATCCTGAGACCCTTCCTATAGCATGAGATGTGATATCTCAATGCTTCTAATACCAAACCTGAGATCCTTCCTATAACATGAGATGTGATATCCAATTCCTTCCCATTCCAAACCTGAGACCCTTCCTATTGGATGAGATGTGATATCCAACTCCTTCCCATTCCAACCCTGAGACCCTTCCTATAGCATGAGATGTGATGTCTCAATGCTTCTAATACCAAACCTGAGATCCTTCCTATAACATGAGATGTGATATCCAACTTCTTCCATTCCAATCCTGAGACCCGTCCTATAGCATGAGATGTGATATCTCAATGCTTATACCAAACCTGAGACCCTTCCTATAGCATGAGATGTGATATCCAACTACTTCCCATTCCAATCCTGAGACCCTTCCTATAGCATGAGATGTGATATCCAAGTCCTTCCCATTCCAACCCTGAGACCCTTCCTATAGCATGAGATGTGATGTCTCAATGCTTCTAATACCAAACCTGAGATCCTTCCTATAACATGAGATGTGATATCCAACTCCTTCCATTCCAATCCTGAGACCCGTCCTATAGCATTAGATGTGATATCTCAATGCTTATACCAAACCTGAGACCCTTCCTATAGCATGAGATGTGATATCCAACTACTTCCCATTCCAATCCTGAGACCCTTCCTATAGCATGAGATGTGATATCTCAATGCTTCTAATACCAAACCTGAGATCCTTCCTCTAACATGAAATGTGATATCCAACTCCTTCCCTTTCCAAACCTAAGAGCCTATCTATAGCATGAGATGTGATATCCAAGTCCTTCCCATTCCAACCCTTAGACCCTTCCTACAGCATGCAATATGATATCTCAATGATTCTAATAACAAACCTGAGACCCGTCCTATAACATGAGATGGGATATCCAACTCCTTCCCATTCCAATCCTGAGACACTTCCGATAGCAGAGATGTGATATCTCAATGCTTATACCAAACCTGAGACCCTTCCTATAACATGAGATGTGATATCCAAATCCTTCCCGTTCCAAACCTGAGACCCTTCCTTTAGCATGAGATGTGATATCCAGCTCCTTCCCATTCCAATCCTGAGACACTTCCGATAGCATGAGATGTGATATCTCAATGCTTCTAATATCAAAACTGAGACCCCCCCTATAGCATGATATGTGATATCTAAGTCCTTCCCATTCCAATCCTGAGACACTCCCTATAGCATGAGATGTGATATCCAACTCTTTCCCATTCCAATCCTGAGACCCTTCCTATAGCATGAGATATGATATCTCAATACTTCTAATACCAAACGTGAGATCCTTCCGATAACATGAGATGTGATATCCAAATCCTTCCCCTTCCAAACCTGAGACCCTCCCTTTAGCATGAGATGTGATATCCAACTCCTTCCCATTCCAATCCTGAGACCCTTCTGATAGCATGAGATGTGATATCTCAATGCTTCTAATACCAAACCTGAGATCCTTCCGATAGCATGAGATGTGATATCTCAATGCTTCTAATACCAAACCTGAGATCCTTCCTATAACATGAGATGTGATATCCAAATTCTTCCCCTTCCAAACCTGAGACCCTCCCTTTAGCATGAGATGTGATATCCAACTCCTTCCCATTCCATTCCTGAGACCCTTCTGATAGCATGAGATGTGATATCTCAATGCCTCTAATACCAAACCTGAGATCCTACCTCTAACATGAAATGTGATATCCAACTCTTTCCCCTTCCAAACCTGAGAGCCTTCCTATAGCATGAGATGTGATATCCAAGTCCTTCCCATTCCAATCCTGAGACCCTTCCTATAGCTTGAGATGTGATATCCAACTCCTTCCCATTCCAATTCTGAGACCCTTCCTATACTCTGAGACTTGATATCTCAATGCTTCTAATACCAAACCTGAGACCCGTAATATAACATGAGATGTGATATCCAAATCCTTCCCCTTCCAAACCTTAGACCCTTCCTTTATCATGAGATGTGATATCCAACTCCTTCCCATTCCAATCCTGAGACCCTTCCGATATCATGAGATGTGATATCGCAAAGCTTCTAATATCAAACTTGAGACCCTCCCTATAGCATGAGATGTGATATCCAAGTCCTTCCCATTCCAATCCTGAGACCCTTCCTATAGCATGAGATGTGATATCTCAATGCTTCTAATACCAAACCTGAGACCCTTCCTATAACATGAGATGGGAATATCCAACTCCTTCCCATTCCAATCCTGAGACCCTTCCGATAGCAGAGATGTGATATCTCAATGCTTATACCAAACCTGAGACCCTTCCTATGGCATGAGATGTGATATCCAACTCCTTGCCATTCAAATCCTGAGACCCTTCCTATAGCATGAGAAGGGATATCCAACTCCTTCCCAATCCAATCCTGAGACCCTTCCGATAGCAGAGACGTGATATCTCAATGCTTCTACCAAACCTGAGACCCTTCCTTTAGCATGAGATGTGATATCCAAATCCTTCACATTCCAATCCTGAGACCATTCCTATAGCATGAGATGTGATATCTCAATGCTTCTAATACCAAACCTGAGATCCTTCCTATAACATGAGATGTGATATCCAATTCCTTCCCATTCCAAACCTGAGACCCTTCCTATTGGATGAGATGTGATATCCAACTCCTTCCCATTCCAACCCTGAGACCCTTCCTATAGCATGAGATGTGATGTCTCAATGCTTCTAATACCAAACCTGAGATCCTTCCTATAACATGAGATGTGATATCCAACTCCTTCCATTCCAATCCTGAGACCCGTCCTATAGCATGAGATGTGATATCTCAATGCTTATACCAAACCTGAGACCCTTCCTATAGCATGAGATGTGATATCCAACTACTTCCCATTCCAATCCTGAGACCCTTCCTATAGCATGAGATGTGATATCTCAATGCTTCTAATACCAAACCTGAGATCCTTCCTCTAACATGAAATGTGATATCCAACTCCTTCCCTTTCCAAACCTAAGAGCCTATCTATACCATGAGATGTGATATCCAAGTCCTTCCCATTCCAATCCTTAGACCCTTCCTACAGCATGCAATATGATATCTCAATGATTCTAATAACAAACCTGAGACCCGTCCTATAGCATGAGATATGATATCCAAGTCCTTCCCATTCCAATCCTGAGACCCTTCCTATAACATGAAATGTGATATCCAACTCCTTCCCATTCCAACCTGAGACCCTTCCTATAGCATGAGATGGGATATCCAACTTCTTCCAAATCCAATACTGATACCCTTCCGATAGCATGAGATGTGATATCCCAATGCTTCTACCAAACCTGAGACCCATACTATGGCATGAGATGTGATATCAAACTCCATTCCAATCCTGAGACCCTTCCTATAGCTTGAGGTGTGATATCCAACTCCTTCCCATTCCAATTCTGAGACCCTTCTTATACCATGAGACTTGATATCTCAATGCTTCTAATACCAAACCTGAGACCCGTCCTATAACATGAGATGTGATATCCAAATCCTTCCCCTTCCAAACCTTAGACCCTTCCTTTATCATGAGATGTGGTATCCAACTCCTTCCCATTCCAATCCTGAGACCCTTCTGATAGCATGAGATGTGATATCTCAATGCTTCTAATACCAAACCTGAGATCCTTCCGATAGCATGAGATGTGATATCTCAATGCTTCTAATACCAAACCTGAGATCCTTCCTATACCATGAGATGTGATATCCAAATCCTTCCCCTTCCAAACCTGAGACCCTCCCTTTAGCATGAGATGTGATATCCAACTCCTTCCCATTCCATTCCTGAGACCCTTCTGATAGCATGAGATGTGATATCTCAATGCCTCTAACACCAAACCTGAGATCCTACCTCTAACATGAAATGTGATATCCAACTCTTTCCCCTTCCAAACCTGAGAGCCTTCCTATAGCATGAGATGTGATATCCAGGTCCTTCCCATTCCAATCCTGAGACCCTTCCTATAGCTTGAGATGTGATATCCAACTCCTTCCCATTCCAATTCTGAGACCCTTCCTATACTCTGAGACTTGATATCTCAATGCTTCTAATACCAAACCTGAGACCCGTAATATAACATGAGATGTGATATCCAAATCCTTCCCCTTCCAAACCTTAGACCCTTCCTTTATCATGAGATGTGATATCCAACTCCTTCCCATTCCAATCCTGAGACCCTTCTGATATCATGAGATGTGATATCTCTAAGCTTCTAATATCAAACTTGAGACCCTCCCTATAGCATGAGATGTGATATCCAAGTCCTTCCCATTCCAATCCTGAGACCCTTCCTATAGCATGAGATGTGATATCTCAATGCTTCTAATACCAAACCTGAGACCCTTCCTATAACATGAGATGGGAATATCCAACTCCTTCCCATTCCAATCCTGAGACCCTTCCGATAGCAGAGATGTGATATCTCAATGCTTATACCAAACCTGAGACCCTTCCTATGGCATGAGATGTGATATCCAACTCCTTGCCATTCAAATCCTGAGACCCTTCCTATAGCATGAGAAGGGATATCCAACTCCTTCCCAATCCAATCCTGAGACCCTTCCGATAGCAGAGACGTGATATCTCAATGCTTCTACCAAACCTGAGACCCTTCCTTTAGCATGAGATGTGATATCCAAATCCTTCACATTCCAATCCTGAGACCCTTCCTATAGCATGAGATGTGATATCTCAATGCTTCTAATACCAAACCTGAGATCCTTCCTATAACATGAGATGTGATATCCAATTCCTTCCCATTCCAAACCTGAGACCCTTCCCATTGGATGAGATGTGATATCCAACTCCTTCCCATTCCAACCCTGAGACCCTTCCTATAGCATGAGATGTGATGTCTCAATGCTTCTAATACCAAACCTGAGATCCTTCCTATAACATGAGATGTGATATCCAACTCCTTCCATTCCAATCCTGAGACCCGTCCTATAGCATGAGATGTGATATCCAACTACTTCCCATTCCAATCCTGAGACCCTTCCTATAGCATGAGATGTGATATCTCAATGCTTCTAATACCAAACCTGAGATCCTTCCTCTAACATGAAATGTGATATCCAACTCCTTCCCTTTCCAAACCTAAGAGCCTATCTATAGCATGAGATGTGATATCCAAGTCCTTCCCATTCCAATCCTTAGACCCTTCCTACAGCATGCAATATGATATCTCAATGATTCTAATAACAAACCTGAGACCCGTCCTATAGCATGAGATATGATATCCAAGTCCTTCCCATTCCAATCCTGAGACCCTTCCTATAACATGAAATGTGATATCCAACTCCTTCCCATTCCAACCTGAGACCCTTCCTATAGCATGAGATGGGATATCCAACTTCTTCCAAATCCAATACTGATACCCTTCCGATAGCATGAGATGTGATATCCCAATGCTTCTACCAAACCTGAGACCCATACTATGGCATGAGATGTGATATCAAACTCCTTTCCATTCCAATCCTGAGACCCTTCCTATAGCATGAGATGTGATATCTCAATGCTTCTAATACCAAACCTGAGATCCTTCCTATAACATGAGATGTGATATCCAATTCCTTCCCATTCCAAACCTGAGACCCTTCCCATTGGATGAGATGTGATATCCAACTCCTTCCCATTCCAACCCTGAGACCCTTCCTATAGCATGAGATGTGATGTCTCAATGCTTCTAATACCAAACCTGAGATCCTTCCTATAACATGAGATGTGATATCCAACTCCTTCCATTCCAATCCTGAGACCCGTCCTATAGCATGAGATGTGATATCCAACTACTTCCCATTCCAATCCTGAGACCCTTCCTATAGCATGAGATGTGATATCTCAATGCTTCTAATACCAAACCTGAGATCCTTCCTCTAACATGAAATGTGATATCCAACTCCTTCCCTTTCCAAACCTAAGAGCCTATCTATAGCATGAGATGTGATATCCAAGTCCTTCCCATTCCAATCCTTAGACCCTTCCTACAGCATGCAATATGATATCTCAATGATTCTAATAACAAACCTGAGACCCGTCCTATAGCATGAGATATGATATCCAAGTCCTTCCCATTCCAATCCTGAGACCCTTCCTATAACATGAAATGTGATATCCAACTCCTTCCCATTCCAACCTGAGACCCTTCCTATAGCATGAGATGGGATATCCAACTTCTTCCAAATCCAATACTGATACCCTTCCGATAGCATGAGATGTGATATCCCAATGCTTCTACCAAACCTGAGACCCATACTATGGCATGAGATGTGATATCAAACTCCTTTCCATTCCAATCCTGAGACCCTTCCTATAGCTTGAGGTGTGATATCCAACTCCTTCCCATTCCAATTCTGAGACCCTTCTTATACCATGAGACTTGATATCTCAATGCTTCTAATACCAAACCTGAGACCCGTCCTATAACATGAGATGTGATATCCAAATCCTTCCCCTTCCAAACCTTAGACCCTTCCTTTATCATGAGATGTGGTATCCAACTCCTTCCCATTCCAATCCTGAGACCCTTCTGATATCATGAGATTTGTTATCTCAATGCTTCTAATATCAAACTTGAGACCCTCCCTATAGCATGAGATGTGACATCCAAGTCCTTCCCATTCCAATCCTGAGACCCTTCCTATAGCATGAGATGTGATATCTCTATGCTTCTAATACCAAACCTGAGACCCTTCCTATAACATGAGACGGGATATCCAACTCCTTCCCATTCCAATCCTGAGACCCTTCCGATAGCAGAGATGTGATATCTCAATGCTTATAACAAACCTGAGACCCTTCCTATGGCCTGAGATGTCATATACAACTCCTTCCCATTCCAATCCTGAGACCCTTCCTTTAGCATGAGATGTGATATCTCAATGCTTATACCAAATCTGAGACCCTTCCTATAGCATGAGATGTGATATCCAAATCCTTCCCATTCCAATCCTGAGACCCTTCCTATAGCATGAGATGTGATATCTCAATGCTTATACCAAACCTGAGAGCCTACCTATAGCATGAGATGTGATTTCCAAGTCCATCCCATTCCAATCCTTAGACCCTTCCTACAGCATGCAATGTGATATCTCAATGATTCTAATACCAAACCAGAGACTCTTACTATAACATGAGATGGGATATCCAACTCCTTCCCATTCCAATCCTGAGCCGCTTCCGATAGCAGAGATGTGATATCTCAATGCTTATACCAAACCTGAGACCCTTCCTATAACATGAGATGTGATATCCAACTCCTTCCCGTTCCAAACCTGAGACACTAACTATAGCATATGTGATATCCAACTCCTTCCCATTCCAAACATGAGACCCTTCCTATAGCAAGAAAGTAATATCCAACTCCTACCCATTCCAATCCTGAGACCCTTCCTATAGCAAGAGATGTGATATCCAAATCCTTCCCATTCCAATCCTGAGACCCTTCCTATAACATGAGATGTGATATCCAACTCCTTCCCATTCCAACCTGAGACACTTCCTATAGCATGAGAAGGGATATCCAACTCCTTCCCAATCCAATCCTGAGACCCTTCCGATAGCAGAGATGTGATATCTCAATGCTTATACCAAACCTGAGACCCTTCCTATGGCATGAGATGTGATATCCAACTCCTTGCCATTCAAATCCTGAGACCCTTCCTATAGCATGAGAAGGGATATCCAACTCCTTCCCAATCCAATCCTGAGACCCTTCCGATAGCAGAGACGTGATATCTCAATGCTTCTACCAAACCTGAGACCCTTCCTTTAGCATGAGATGTGATATCCAAATCCTTCACATTCCAATCCTGAGACCCTTCCTATAGCATGAGATGTGATATCTCAATGCTTCTAATACCAAACCTGAGATCCTTCCTATAACATGAGATGTGATATCCAATTCCTTCCCATTCCAAACCTGAGACCCTTCCTATTGGATGAGATGTGATATCCAACTCTTTCCCATTCCAACCCTGAGACCCTTCCTATAGCATGAGATGTGATGTCTCAATGCTTCTAATACCAAACCTGAGATCCTTCCTATAACATGAGATGTGATATCCAACTCCTTCCATTCCAATCCTGAGACCCGTCCTATAGCATGAGATGTGATATCTCAATGCTTATACCAAACCTGAAACCCTTCCTATAGCATGAGATGTGATATCCAACTACTTCCCATTCCAATCCTGAGACCCTTCCTATAGCATGAGATGTGATATCTCAATGCTTCTAATAACAAACCTGAGATCCTTCCACTAACATGAAATGTGATATCCAACTCCTTCGCTTCCCAAACCTAAGAGCCTATCTATAGCATGAGATGTGATATCCAAGTCCTTCCCATTCCAACCCTTAGACCCTTCCTACAGCATGCAATATGATATCTCAATGATTCTAATAACAAACCTGAGACCCGTCCTATAACATGAGATGGGATATCCAACTCCTTCCCATTCCAATCCTGAGACACTTCCGATAGCAGAGATGTGATATCTCAATGCTTATACCAAACCTGAGACCCTTCCTATAACATGAGATGTGATATCCAAATCCTTCCCGTTCCAAACCTGAGACCCTTCCTTTAGCATGAGATGTGATATCCAAATCCTTCCCGTTCCAAACCTGAGACCCTTCCTTTAGCATGAGATGTGATATCCAGCTCCTTCCCATTCCAATCCTGAGACACTTCCGATAGCATGAGATGTGATATTTCAATGCTTCTAATATCAAAACTGAGACCCTCCCTATAGCATGATATGTGATATCTAAGTCCTTCCCATTCCAATCCTGAGACACTCCCTAAAGCATGAGATGTGATATCCAACTCTTTCCCATTCCAATCCTGAGACCCTTCCTATAGCATGAGATATGATATCTCAATACTTCTAATACCAAACGTGAGATCCTTCCGATAACATGAGATGTGATATCCAAATCCTTCCCCTTCCAAACCTGAGACCCTCCCTTTAGCATGAGATGTGATATCCAACTCCTTCCCATTCCAATCCTGAGACCCTTCTGATAGCATGAGATGTGATATCCCAATGCTTCTACCAAACCTGAGACCCATACTATGGCATGAGATGTGATATCAAACTCCATTCCAATCCTGAGACCCTTCCTATAGCTTGAGGTGTGATATCCAACTCCTTCCCATTCCAATTCTGAGACCCTTCTTATACCATGAGACTTGATATCTCAATGCTTCTAATACCAAACCTGAGACCCGTCCTATAACATGAGATGTGATATCCAAATCCTTCCCCTTCCAAACCTTAGACCCTTCCTTTATCATGAGATGTGGTATCCAACTCCTTCCCATTCCAATCCTGAGACCCTTCTGATAGCATGAGATGTGATATCTCAATGCTTCTAATACCAAACCTGAGATCCTTCCGATAGCATGAGATGTGATATCTCAATGCTTCTAATACCAAACCTGAGATCCTTCCTATACCATGAGATGTGATATCCAAATCCTTCCCCTTCCAAACCTGAGACCCTCCCTTTAGCATGAGATGTGATATCCAACTCCTTCCCATTCCATTCCTGAGACCCTTCTGATAGCATGAGATGTGATATCTCAATGCCTCTAACACCAAACCTGAGATCCTACCTCTAACATGAAATGTGATATCCAACTCTTTCCCCTTCCAAACCTGAGAGCCTTCCTATAGCATGAGATGTGATATCCAGGTCCTTCCCATTCCAATCCTGAGACCCTTCCTATAGCTTGAGATGTGATATCCAACTCCTTCCCATTCCAATTCTGAGACCCTTCCTATACTCTGAGACTTGATATCTCAATGCTTCTAATACCAAACCTGAGACCCGTAATATAACATGAGATGTGATATCCAAATCCTTCCCCTTCCAAACCTTAGACCCTTCCTTTATCATGAGATGTGATATCCAACTCCTTCCCATTCCAATCCTGAGACCCTTCCGATATCATGAGATGTGATATCTCTAAGCTTCTAATATCAAACTTGAGACCCTCCCTATAGCATGAGATGTGATATCCAAGTCCTTCCCATTCCAATCCTGAGACCCTTCCTATAGCATGAGATGTGATATCTCAATGCTTCTAATACCAAACCTGAGACCCTTCCTATAACATGAGATGGGAATATCCAACTCCTTCCCATTCCAATCCTGAGACCCTTCCGATAGCAGAGATGTGATATCTCAATGCTTATACCAAACCTGAGACCCTTCCTATGGCATGAGATGTGATATCCAACTCCTTGCCATTCAAATCCTGAGACCCTTCCTATAGCATGAGAAGGGATATCCAACTCCTTCCCAATCCAATCCTGAGACCCTTCCGATAGCAGAGACGTGATATCTCAATGCTTCTACCAAACCTGAGACCCTTCCTTTAGCATGAGATGTGATATCCAAATCCTTCACATTCCAATCCTGAGACCCTTCCTATAGCATGAGATGTGATATCTCAATGCTTCTAATACCAAACCTGAGATCCTTCCTATAACATGAGATGTGATATCCAATTCCTTCCCATTCCAAACCTGAGACCCTTCCCATTGGATGAGATGTGATATCCAACTCCTTCCCATTCCAACCCTGAGACCCTTCCTATAGCATGAGATGTGATGTCTCAATGCTTCTAATACCAAACCTGAGATCCTTCCTATAACATGAGATGTGATATCCAACTCCTTCCATTCCAATCCTGAGACCCGTCCTATAGCATGAGATGTGATATCCAACTACTTCCCATTCCAATCCTGAGACCCTTCCTATAGCATGAGATGTGATATCTCAATGCTTCTAATTCCAAACCTGAGATCCTTCCTCTAACATGAAATGTGATATCCAACTCCTTCCCTTTCCAAACCTAAGAGCCTATCTATAGCATGAGATGTGATATCCAAGTCCTTCCCATTCCAATCCTTAGACCCTTCCTACAGCATGCAATTTGATATCTCAATGATTCTAATAACAAACCTGAGACCCGTCCTATAGCATGAGATATGATATCCAAGTCCTTCCCATTCCAATCCTGAGACCCTTCCTATAACATGAAATGTGATATCCAACTCCTTCCCATTCCAACCTGAGACCCTTCCTATAGCATGAGATGGGATATCCAACTTCTTCCAAATCCAATACTGATACCCTTCCGATAGCATGAGATGTGATATCCCAATGCTTCTACCAAACCTGAGACCCATACTATGGCATGAGATGTGATATCAAACTCCTTTCCATTCCAATCCTGAGACCCTTCCTATAGCTTGAGGTGTGATATCCAACTCCTTCCCATTCCAATTCTGAGACCCTTCTTATACCATGAGACTTGATATCTCAATGCTTCTAATACCAAACCTGAGACCCGTCCTATAACATGAGATGTGATATCCAAATCCTTCCCCTTCCAAACCTTAGACCCTTCCTTTATCATGAGATGTGGTATCCAACTCCTTCCCATTCCAATCCTGAGACCCTTCTGATATCATGAGATTTGTTATCTCAATGCTTCTAATATCAAACTTGAGACCCTCCCTATAGCATGAGATGTGACATCCAAGTCCTTCCCATTCCAATCCTGAGACCCTTCCTATAGCATGAGATGTGATATCTCTATGCTTCTAATACCAAACCTGAGACCCTTCCTATAACATGAGATCGGATATCCAACTCCTTCCCATTCCAATCCTGAGACCCTTCCGATAGCAGAGATGTGATATCTCAATGCTTATACCAAACCTGAGACCCTTCCTATGGCCTGAGATGTCATATACAACTCCTTCCCATTCCAATCCTGAGACCCTTCCTTTAGCATGAGATGTGATATCTCAATGCTTATACCAAATCTGAGACCCTTCCTATAGCATGAGATGTGATATCCAAATCCTTCCCATTCCAATCCTGAGACCCTTCCTATAGCATGAGATGTGATATCTCAATGCTTATACCAAACCTGAGAGCCTACCTATAGCATGAGATGTGATATCCAAGTCCATCCCATTCCAATCCTTAGACCCTTCCTACAGCATGCAATGTGATATCTCAATGATTCTAATACCAAACCAGAGACTCTTACTATAACATGAGATGGGATATCCAACTCCTTCCCATTCCAATCCTGAGCCGCTTCCGATAGCAGAAATGTGATATCTCAATGCTTATACCAAACCTGAGACCCTTCCTATAACATGAGATGTGATATCCAACTCCTTCCCGTTCCAAACCTGAGACATTAACTATAGCATATGTGATATCCAACTCCTTCCCATTCCAAACATGAGACCCTTCCTATAGCAAGAAAGTAATATCCAACTCCTACCCATTCCAATCCTGAGACTCTTCCTATAGCAAGAGATGTGATATCCAAATCCTTCCCATTCCAATCCTGAGACCCTTCCTATAACATGAGATGTGATATCCAACTCCTTCCCATTCCAACCTGAGACACTTCCTATAGCATGAGAAGGGATATCCAACTCCTTCCCAATCCAATCCTGAGACCCTTCCGATAGCAGAGATGTGATATCTCAATGCTTATACCAAACCTGAGACCCTTCCTATGGCATGAGATGTGATATCCAACTCCTTGCCATTCAAATCCTGAGACCCTTCCTATAGCATGAGAAGGGATATCCAACTCCTTCCCAATCCAATCCTGAGACCCTTCCGATAGCAGAGACGTGATATCTCAATGCTTCTACCAAACCTGAGACCCTTCCTTTAGCATGAGATGTGATATCCAAATCCTTCACATTCCAATCCTGAGACCCTTCCTATAGCATGAGATGTGATATCTCAATGCTTCTAATACCAAACCTGAGATCCTTCCTATAACATGAGATGTGATATCCAATTCCTTCCCATTCCAAACCTGAGACCCTTCCTATTGGATGAGATGTGATATCCAACTCCTTCCCATTCCAACCCTGAGACCCTTCCCATAGCATGAGATGTGATGTCTCAATGCTTCTAATACCAAACCTGAGATCCTTCCTATAACATGAGATGTGATATCCAACTCCTTCCATTCCAATCCTGAGACCCGTCCTATAGCATGAGATGTGATATCTCAATGCTTATACCAAACCTGAAACCATTCCTATAGCATGAGATGTGATATCTCAATGCTTCTAATAACAAACCTGAGATCCTTCCTCTAACATGAAATGTGATATCCAACTCCTTCGCTTCCCAAACCTAAGAGCCTATCTATAGCATGAGATGTGATATCCAAGTCCTTCCCATTCCAACCCTTAGACCCTTCCTACAGCATGCAATATGATATCTCAATGATTCTAATAACAAACCTGAGACCCGTCCTATAACATGAGATGGGATATCCAACTCCTTCCCATTCCAATCCTGAGACACTTCCGATAGCAGAGTTGTGATATCTCAATGCTTATACCAAACCTGAGACCCTTCCTATAACATGAGATGTGATATCCAAATCCTTTCCGTTCCAAACCTGAGACCCTTCCTTTAGCATGAGATGTGATATCCAAATCCTTCCCGTTCCAAACCTGAGACCCTTCCTTTAGCATGAGATGTGATATCCAGCTCCTTCCCATTCCAATCCTGAGACACTTCCGATAGCATGAGATGTGATATTTCAATGCTTCTAATATCAAAACTGAGACCCTCCCTATAGCATGATATGTGATATCTAAGTCCTTCCCATTCCAATCCTGAGACACTCCCTAAAGCATGAGATGTGATATCCAACTCTTTCCCATTCCAATCCTGAGACCCTTCCTATAGCATGAGATATGATATCTCAATACTTCTAATACCAAACGTGAGATCCTTCCGATAACATGAGATGTGATATCCAAATCCTTCCCCTTCCAAACCTGAGACCCTCCCTTTAGCATGAGATGTGATATCCAACTCCTTCCCATTCCAATCCTGAGACCCTTCTGATAGCATGAGATGTGATATCCCAATGCTTCTACCAAACCTGAGACCCATACTATGGCATGAGATGTGATATCAAACTCCATTCCAATCCTGAGACCCTTCCTATAGCTTGAGGTGTGATATCCAACTCCTTCCCATTCCAATTCTGAGACCCTTCTTATACCATGAGACTTGATATCTCAATGCTTCTAATACCAAACCTGAGACCCCTCCTATAACATGAGATGTGATATCCAAATCCTTCCCCTTCCAAACCTTAGACCCTTCCTTTATCATGAGATGTGGTATCCAACTCCTTCCCATTCCAATCCTGAGACCCTTCTGATAGCATGAGATGAGATATCTCAATGCTTCTAATACCAAACCTGAGATCCTTCCGATAGCATGAGATGTGATATCTCAATGCTTCTAATACCAAACCTGAGATCCTTCCTATACCATGAGATGTGATATCCAAATCCTTCCCCTTCCAAACCTGAGACCCTCCCTTTAGCATGAGATGTGATATCCAACTCCTTCCCATTCCATTCCTGAGACCCTTCTGATAGCATGAGATGTGATATCTCAATGCCTCTAACACCAAACCTGAGATCCTACCTCTAACATGAAATGTGATATCCAACTCTTTCCCCTTCCAAACCTGAGAGCCTTCCTATAGCATGAGATGTGATATCCAGGTCCTTCCCATTCCAATCCTGAGACCCTTCCTATAGCTTGAGATGTGATATCCAACTCCTTCCCATTCCAATTCTGAGACCCTTCCTATACTCTGAGACTTGATATCTCAATGCTTCTAATACCAAACCTGAGACCCGTAATATAACATGAGATGTGATATCCAAATCCTTCCCCTTCCAAACCTTAGACCCTTCCTTTATCATGAGATGTGATATCCAACTCCTTCCCATTCCAATCCTGAGACCCTTCCGATATCATGAGATGTGATATCTCTAAGCTTCTAATATCAAACTTGAGACCCTCCCTATAGCATGAGATGGGATATCCAAGTCCTTCCCATTCCAATCCTGAGACCCTTCCTATAGCATGAGATGTGATATCTCAATGCTTCTAATACCAAACCTGAGACCCTTCCTATAACATGAGATGGGAATATCCAACTCCTTCCCATTCCAATCCTGAGACCCTTCCGATAGCAGAGATGTGATATCTCAATGCTTATACCAAACCTGAGACCCTTCCTATGGCATGAGATGTGATATCCAACTCCTTGCCATTCAAATCCTGAGACCCTTCCTATAGCATGAGAAGGGATATCCAACTCCTTCCCAATCCAATCCTGAGACCCTTCCGATTGCAGAGACGTGATATCTCAATGCTTCTACCAAACCTGAGACCCTTCCTTTAGCATGAGATGTGATATCCAAATCCTTCACATTCCAATCCTGAGACCCTTCCTATAGCATGAGATGTGATATCTCAATGCTTCTAATACCAAACCTGAGATCCTTCCTATAACATGAGATGTGATATCCAATTCCTTCCCATTCCAAACCTGAGACCCTTCCTATTGGATGAGATGTGATATCCAACTCCTTCCCATTCCAACCCTGAGACCCGTCCTATAGCATGAGATGTGATGTCTCAATGCTTCTAATACCAAACCTGAGATCCTTCCTATAACATGAGATGTGATATCCAACTCCTTCCATTCCAATCCTGTGACCCGTCCTATAGCATGAGATGTGATATCCAACTACTTCCCATTCCAATCCCGAGACCCTTCCTATAGCATGAGATGTGATATCTCAATGCTTCTAATACCAAACCTGAGATCCTTCCTCTAACATGAAATGTGATATCCAACTCCTTCCCTTTCCAAACCTAAGAGCCTATCTATAGCATGAGATGTGATATCCAAGTCCTTCCCATTCCAATCCTTAGACCCTTCCTACAGCATGCAATATGATATCTCAATGATTCTAATAACAAACCTGAGACCCGTCCTATAGCATGAGATATGATATCCAAGTCCTTCCCATTCCAATCCTGAGACCCTTCCTATAACATGAAATGTGATATCCAACTCCTTCCCATTCCAACCTGAGACCCTTCCTATAGCATGAGATGGGATATCCAACTTCTTCCAAATCCAATACTGATACCCTTCCGATAGCATGAGATGTGATATCCCAATGCTTCTACCAAACCTGAGACCCATACTATGGCATGAGATGTGATATCAAACTCCTTTCCATTCCAATCCTGAGACCCTTCCTATAGCTTGAGGTGTGATATCCAACTCCTTCCCATTCCAATTCTGAGACCCTTCTTATACCATGAGACTTGATATCTCAATGCTTCTAATACCAAACCTGAGACCCGTCCTATAACATGAGATGTGATATCCAAATCCTTCCCCTTCCAAACCTTAGACCCTTCCTTTATCATGAGATGTGGTATCCAACTCCTTCCCATTCCAATCCTGAGACCCTTCCGATATCATGAGATTTGTTATCTCAATGCTTCTAATATCAAACTTGAGACCCTCCCTATAGCATGAAATGTGACATCCAAGTCCTTCTCATTCCAATCCTGAGACCCTTCCTATAGCATGAGATGTGATATCTCTATGCTTCTAATACCAAACCTGAGACCCTTCCTATAGCATGAGATGTGATATCCAAATCCTTCCCATTCCAATCCTGAGACCCTTCCTATAGCATGAGATGTGATATCTCAATGCTTATACCAAACCTGAGAGCCTACCTATAGCATGAGATGTGATATCCAAGTCCATCCCATTCCAATCCTTAGACCCTTCCTACAGCATGCAATGTGATATCTCAATGATTCTAATACCAATCCAGAGACTCTTACTATAACATGAGATGGGATATCCAACTCCTTCCCATTCCAATCCTGAGCCGCTTCCGATAGCAGAGATGTGATATCTCAATGCTTATACCAAACCTGAGACCCTTCCTATAACATGAGATGTGATATCCAACTCCTTCCCGTTCCAAACCTGAGACACTAACTATAGCATATGTGATATCCAACTCCTTCCCATTCCAAACATGAGACCCTTCCTATAGCAAGAAAGTAATATCCAACTCCTACCCATTCCAATCCTGAGACCCTTCCTATAGCAAGAGATGTGATATCCAAATCCTTCCCATTCCAATCCTGAGACCCTTCCTATAACATGAGATGTGATATCCAACTCCTTCCCATTCCAACCTGAGACACTTCCTATAGCATGAGAAGGGATATCCAACTCCTTCCCAATCCAATCCTGAGACCCTTTTCGATAGCAGAGATGTGATATCTCAATGCTTATACCAAACCCGAGACCCTTCCTATGGCATGAGATGTGATATCCAACTCCTTGCCATTCAAATCCTGAGACCCTTCCTATAGCATGAGAAGGGATATCCAACTCCTTCCCAATCCAATCCTGAGACCCTTCCGATAGCAGAGACATGATATCTCAATGCTTCTACCAAACCTGAGACCCTTCCTTTAGCATGAGATGTGATATCCAAATCCTTCACATTCCAATCCTGAGACCCTTCCTATAGCATGAGATGTGATATCTCAATGCTTCTAATACCAAACCTGAGATCCTTCCTATAACATGAGATGTGATATCCAATTCCTTCCCATTCCAAACCTGAGACCCTTCCTATTGGATGAGATGTGATATCCAACTCCTTCCCATTCCAACCCTGAGACCCTTCCTATAGCATGAGATGTGATGTCTCAATGCTTCTAATACCAAACCTGAGATCCTTCCTATAACATGAGATGTGATATCCAACTCCTTCCATTCCAATCCTGAGACCCGTCCTATAGCATGAGATGTGATATCTCAATGCTTATACCAAACCTGAGACCCTTCCTATAGCATGAGATGTGATATCCAACTACTTCCCATTCCAATCCTGAGACCCTTCCTATAGCATGAGATGTGATATCTCAATGCTTCTAATACCAAACCTGAGATCCTTCCTCTAACATGAAATGTGATATCCAACTCCTTCCCTTTCCAAACCTAAGAGCCTATCTATAGCATGAGATGTGATATCCAAGTCCTTCCCATTCCAACCCTTAGACCCTTCCGATAGCAGAGATGTGATATCTCAATGCTTATACCAAACCTGAGACCCTTCCTATAACATGAGATGTGATATCCAAATCCTTCCCGTTCCAAACCTGAGACCCTTCCTTTAGCATGAGATGTGATATCCAAATCCTTCCCGTTCCAAACCTGAGACCCTTCCTTTAGCATGAGATGTGATATCCAGCTCCTTCCCATTCCAATCCTGAGACACTTCCGATAGCATGAGATGTGATATCTCAATGCTTCTAATATCAAAACTGAGACCCTCCCTATAGCATGATATGTGATATCTAAGTCCTTCCCATTCCAATCCTGAGACACTCCCTAAAGCATGAGATGTGATATCCAACTCTTTCCCATTCCAATCCTGAGACCCTTCATATAGCATGAGATATGATATCTCAATACTTCTAATACCAAACGTGAGATCCTTCCGATAACATGAGATGTGATATCCAAATCCTTCCCCTTCCAAACCTGAGACCCTCCCTTTAGCATGAGATGTGATATCCAACTCCTTCCCATTCCAATCCTGAGACCCTTCTGATAGCATGAGATGTGATATCTCAATGCTTCTAATACCAAACCTGAGATCCTTCCGATAGCATGAGATGTGATATCTCAATGCTTCTAATACCAAACCTGAGATCCTTCCTATAACATGAGATGTGATATCCAAATCCTTCCCCTTCCAAACCTGAGACCCTCCCTTTAGCATGAGATGTGATATCCAACTCCTTCCCATTCCATTCCTGAGACCCTTCTGATAGCATGAGATGTGATATCTCAAATCCTCTAATACCAAACCTGAGATCCTACCTCTAACATGAAATGTGATATCCAACTCTTTCCCCTTCAAAACCTGAGAGCCTTCCTATAGCATGAGATGTGATATCCAAGTCCTTCCCATTCCAATCCTGAGACCCTTCCTATAGCTTGAGATGTGATATCCAACTCCTTCCCATTGCAATTCTGAGACCCTTCCTATACTCTGAGACTTGATATCTCAATGCTTCTAATACCAAACCTGAGACCCGTAATATAACATGAGATGTGATATCCAAATCCTTCCCCTTCCAAACCTTAGACCCTTCCTTTATCATGAGATGTGATATCCAACTCCTTCCCATTCCAATCCTGAGACCCTTCCGATATCATGAGATGTGATATCTCAAAGCTTCTAATATCAAACTTGAGACCCTCCCTATAGCATGAGATGTGATATCCAAGTCCTTCCCATTCCAATCCTGAGACCCTTCCTATAGCATGAGATGTGATATCTCAATGCTTCTAATACCAAACCTGAGACCCTTCCTATAACATGAGATGGGAATATCCAACTCCTTCCCATTCCAATCCTGAGACCCTTCCGATAGCAGAGATGTGATATCTCAATGCTCATACCAAACCTGAGACCCTTCCTATGGCATGAGATGTGATATCCAACTCCTTGCCATTCAAATCCTGAGACCCTTCCTATAGCATGAGAAGGGATATCCAACTCCTTCCCAATCCAATCCTGAGACCCTTCCGATAGCAGAGACGTGATATCTCAATGCTTCTACCAAACCTGAGACCCTTCCTTTAGCATGAGATGTGATATCCAAATCCTTCACATTCCAATCCTGAGACCCTTCCTATAGCATGAGATGTGATATCTCAATGCTTCTAATACCAAACCTGAGATCCTTCCTATAACATGAGATGTGATATCCAATTCCTTCCCATTCCAAACCTGAGACCCTTCCTATTGGATGAGATGTGATATCCAACTCCTTCCCATTCCAACCCTGAGACCCTTCCTATAGCATGAGATGTGATGTCTCAATGCTTCTAATACCAAACCTGAGATCCTTCCTATAACATGAGATGTGATATCCAACTCCTTCCATTCCAATCCTGAGACCCGTCCTATAGCATGAGATGTGATATCTCAATGCTTATACCAAACCTGAGACCCTTCCTATAGCATGAGATGTGATATCCAACTACTTCCCATTCCAATCCTGAGACCCTTCCCATAGCATGAGATGTGATATCTCAATGCTTCTAATACCAAACCTGAGATCCTTCCTCTAACATGAAATGTGATATTCAACTCCTTCCCTTTCCAAACCTAAGAGCCTATCTATAGCATGAGATGTGATATCCAAGTCCTTCCCATTCCAATCCTTAGACCCTTCCTACAGCATGCAATATGATATCTCAATGATTCTAATAACAAACCTGAGACCCGTCCTATAGCATGAGATATGATATCCAAGTCCTTCCCATTCCAATCCTGAGACCCTTCCTATAACATGAAATGTGATATCCAACTCCTTCCCATTCCAACCTGAGACCCTTCCTATAGCATGAGATGGGATATCCAACTTCTTCCAAATCCAATACTGATACCCGTCCGATAGCATGAGATGTGATATCCCAATGCTTCTACCAAACCTGAGACCCATACTATGGCATGAGATGTGATATCAAACTCCTTCCCATTCCAATCATGAGACCCTTCCTATAGCTTGAGGTGTGATATCCAACTCCCTCCCATTCCAATTCTGAGACCCTTCTTATACCATGAGACTTGATATCTCAATGCTTCTAATACCAAACCTGAGACCCTTCCTATAACATGAGATGTGATATCCAACTCCTTCCCATTCCAACCTGAGACACTTCCTATAGCATGAGAAGGGATATCCAACTCCTTCCCAATCCAATCCTGAGACCCTTCCGATAGCAGAGATGTGATATCTCAATGCTTATACCAAACCTGAGACCCTTCCTATGGCATGAGATGTGATATCCAACTCCTTGCCATTCAAATCCTGAGACCCTTCCTATAGCATGAGAAGGGATATCCAACTCCTTCCCAATCCAATCCTGAGACCCTTCCGATAGCAGAGACGTGATATCTCAATGCTTATACCAAACCTGAGACCCTTCCTTTAGCATGAGATGTGATACCCAAATCCTTCACATTCCAATCCTGAGACCCTTCCTATAGCATGAGATGTGATATCTCAATGCTTCTAATACCAAACCTGAGATCCTTCCTATAACATAAGATGTGATATCCAATTCCTTCCCATTCCAAACCTGAGACCCTTCCTATTGGATGAGAGGTGATATCCAACTCCTTCCCATTCCAACCCTGAGACCCTTCCTATAGCATGAGATGTGATGTCTCAATGCTTGTAATACCAAACCTGAGATCCTTCCTATAACATGAGATGTGATATCCAACTCCTTCCATTCCAATCCTGAGACCCGTCCTATAGCATTAGATGTGATATCTCAATGCTTATACCAAACCTGAGGCCCTTCCTATAGCATGAGATGTGATATCCAACTACTTCCCATTCCAATCCTGAGACCCTTCCTATAGCATGAGATGTGATATCTCAATGCTTCTAATACCAAACCTGAGATCCTTCCTCTAACATGAAATGTGATATCCAACTCCTTCCCTTTCCAAACCTAAGAGCCTATCTATAGCATGAGATGTGATATCCAAGTCCTTCCCATTCCAACCCTTAGACCCTTCCTACAGCATGCAATATGATATCTCAATGATTCTAATAACAAACCTGAGACCCGTCCTATAACATGAGATGGGATATCCAACTCCTTCCCATTCCAATCCTGAGACACTTCCGATAGCAGAGATGTGATATCTCAATGCTTATACCAAACCTGAGACCCTTCCTATAACATGAGATGTGATATCCAAATCCTTCCCGTTCCAAACCTGAGACCCTTCCATTAGCATGAGATGTGATATCCAGCTCCTTCCCATTCCAATCCTGAGACACTTCCGATAGCATGAGATGTGATATCTCAATGCTTCTAATATCAAAACTGAGACCCTCCCTATAGCATGATATGTGATATCTAAGTCCTTCCCATTCCAATCCTGAGACACTCCCTATAGCATGAGATGTGATATCCAACTCTTTCCCATTCCAATCCTGAGACCCTTCCTATAGCATGAGATATGATATCTCAATACTTCTAATACCAAACGTGAGATCCTTCCGAAAACATGAGATGTGATATCCAAATCCTTCCCCTTCCAAACCTGAGACCCTCCCTTTAGCATGAGATGTGATATCCAACTCCTTCCCATTCCAATCCTGAGACCCTTCTGATAGCATGAGATGTGATACTCAATGCTTCTAATACCAAACCTGAGATCCTTCCGATAGCATGAAATGTGATATCTCAATGCTTCTAATACCAAACCTGAGATCCTTCCTATAACATGAGATGTGATATCCAAATCCTTCCCCTTCCAAACCTGAGACCCTCCCTTTAGCATGAGATGTGATATCCAACTCCTTCCCATTCCATTCCTGAGACCCTTCTGATAGCATGAGATGTGATATCTCAATGCCTCTAATACCAAACCTGAGATCCTACCTCTAACATGAAATGTGATATCCAACTCTTTCCCCTTCCAAACCTGAGAGCCTTCCTATCGCATGAGATGTGATATCCAAGTCCTTCCCATTCCAATCCTGAGACCCTTCCTATAGCTTGAGATGTGATATCCAACTCCTTCCCATTCCAATTCTGAGACCCTTCCTATACTCTGAGACTTGATATCTCAATACTTCTAATACCAAACGTGAGATCCTTCCGAAAACATGATATGTGATATCCAAATCCTTCCCCTTCCAAACCTGAGACCCTCCCTTTAGCATGAGATGTGATATCCAACTCCTTCCCATTCCAATCCTGAGACCCTTCTGATAGCATGAGATGTGATATCTCAATGCTTCTAATACCAAACCTGAGATCCTTCTGATAGCATGAAATGTGATATCTCAATGCTTCTAATACCAAACCTGAGATCCTTCCTATAACATGAGATGTGATATCCAAATCCTTCCCCTTCCAAACCTGAGAACCTCCCTTTAGCATGAGATGTGATATCCAACTCCTTCCCATTCCATTCCTGAGACCCTTCTGATAGCATGAGATGTGATATCTCAATGCCTCTAATACCAAACCTGAGATCCTACCTCTAACATGAAATGTGATATCCAACTCTTTCCCCTTCCAAACCTGAGAGCCTTCCTATAGCATGAGATGTGATATCCAAGTCCTTCCCATTCCAATCCTGAGACCCTTCCTATAGCTTGAGATGTGATTTCCAACTCCTTCCCATTCCAATTCTGAGACCCTTCCTATACTCTGAGACTTGATATCTCAATGCTTCTAATACCAAACCTGAGACCCGTAATATAACATGAGATGTGATAACCAAATCCTTCCCCTTCCAAACCTTAGACCCTTCCTTTATCATGAGATGTGATATCCAAGTCCTTCCAATTCCAATCCTGAGACCCTTCCTATAGCATGAGATGTGATATCTCAATGCTTCTAATACCAAACCTGAGACCCTTCCTATAACATGAGATGGGAATATCCAACTCCTTCCCATTCCAATCCTGAGACCCTTCCGATAGCAGAGATGTGATATCTCAATGCTTATACCAAACCTGAGACCCTTCCTATGTCATGAGATGTGATATCCAACTCCTTGCCATTCAAATCCTGAGACCCTTCCTATAGCATGAGAAGGGATATCCAACTCCTTCCCAATCCAATCCTGAGACCCTTCCGACAGCAGAGACGTGATATCTCAATGCTTCTACCAAACCTGAGACCCTTCCTTTAGCATGAGATGTGATATCCAAATCCTTCCCCTTCCAAACCTGAGACCCTCCCTTTAGCATGAGATGTGATATCCAACTCCTTCCCATTCCATTCCTGAGACCCTTCTGATAGCATGAGATGTGATATCTCAATGCCTCTAATACCAAACCTGAGATCCTACCTCTAACATGAAATGTGATATCCAACTCTTTCCCCTTCCAAACCTGAGAGCCTTCCTATAGCATGAGATGTGATATCCAAGTCCTTCCCATTCCAATCCTGAGACCCTTCCTATAGCTTGAGATGTGATATCCAACTCCTTCCCATTCCAATTCTGAGACCCTTCCTATACTCTGAGACTTGATATCTCAATGCTTCTAATACCAAACCTGAGACCCGTAATATAACATGAGATGTGATATCCAAATCCTTCCCCTTCCAAACCTTAGACCCTTCCTTTATCATGAGATGTGATATCCAACTCCTTCCCATTCCAATCCTGAGACCCTTCCGATATCATGAGATGTGATATCTCAAAGCTTCTAATATCAAACTTGAGACCCTCCCTATAGCATGAGATGTGATATCCAAGTCCTTCCCATTCCAATCCTGAGACCCTTCCTATAGCATGAGATGTGATATCTCAATGCTTCTAATACCAAACCTGAGACCCTTCCTATAACATGAGATGGGAATATCCAACTCCTTCCCATTCCAATCCTGAGACCCTTCCGATAGCAGAGATGTGATATCTCAATGCTTATACCAAACCTGAGACCCTTCCTATGTCATGAGATGTGATATCCAACTCCTTGCCATTCAAATCCTGAGACCCTTCCTATAGCATGAGAAGGGATATCCAACTCCTTCCCAATCCAATCCTGAGACCCTTCCGATAGCAGAGACGTGATATCTCAATGCTTCTACCAAACCTGAGACCCTACCTTTAGCATGAGATGTGATATCCAAATCCTTCACATTCCAATCCTGAGACCCTTCCTATAGCATGAGATGTGATATCTCAATGCTTCTAATACCAAACCTGAGATCCTTCCTATAACATGAGATGTGATATCCAATTCCTTCCCATTCCAAACCTGAGACCCTTCCTATTGGATGAGATGTGATATCCAACTCCTTCCCATTCCAACCCTGAGACCCTTCCTATAGCATGAGATGTGATGTCTCAATGCTTCTAATACCAAACCTGAGATCCTTCCTATAACATGAGATGTGATATCCAACTCCTTCCATTCCAATCCTGAGACCCGTCCTATAGCATGAGATGTGATATCTCAATGCTTATACCAAACCTGAGACCCTTCCTATAGCATGAGATGTGATATCCAACTACTTCCCATTCCAATCCTGAGACCCTTCCCATAGCATGAGATGTGATATCTCAATGCTTCTAATACCAAACCTGAGATACTTCCTCTAACATGAAATGTGATATTCAACTCCTTCCCTTTCCAAACCTAAGAGCCTATCTATAGCATGAGATGTGATATCCAAGTCCTTCCCATTCCAATCCTTAGACCCTTCCTACAGCATGCAATATGATATCTCAATGATTCTAATAACAAACCTGAGACCCGTCCTATAGCATGAGATATGATATCCAAGTCCTTCCCATTCCAATCCTGAGACCCTTCCTATAACATGAAATGTGATATCCAACTCCTTCCCATTCCAACCTGAGACCCTTCCTATAGCATGAGATGGGATATCCAACTTCTTCCAAATCCAATACTGATACCCTTCCGATAGCATGAGATGTGATATCCCAATGCTTCTACCAAACCTGAGACCCATACTATGGCATGAGATGTGATATCAAACTCCTTCCCATTCCAATCATGAGACCCTTCCTATAGCTTGAGGTGTGATATCCAACTCCTTCCCATTCCAATTCTGAGACCCTTCTTATACCATGAGACTTGATATCTCAATGCTTCTAATACCAAACCTGAGACCCTTCCTATAACATGAGATGTGATATCCAACTCCTTCCCATTCCAACCTGAGACACTTCCTATAGCATGAGAAGGGATATCCAACTCCTTCCCAATCCAATCCTGAGACCCTTCCGATAGCAGAGATGTGATATCTCAATGCTTATACCAAACCTGAGACCCTTCCTATGGCATGAGATGTGATATCCAACTCCTTGCCATTCAAATCCTGAGACCCTTCCTATAGCATGAGAAGGGATATCCAACTCCTTCCCAATCCAATCCTGAGACCCTTCCGATAGCAGAGACGTGATATCTCAATGCTTCTACCAAACCTGAGACCCTTCCTTTAGCATGAGATATGATATCCAAATCCTTCACATTCCAATCCTGAGACCCTTCCTATAGCATGAGATGTGATATCTCAATGCTTCTAATACCAAACCTGAGATCCTTCCTATAACATAAGATGTGATATCCAATTCCTTCCCATTCCAAACCTGAGACCCTTCCTATTGGATGAGAGGTGATATCCAACTCCTTCCCATTCCAACCCTGAGACCCTTCCTATAGCATGAGATGTGATGTCTCAATGCTTGTAATACCAAACCTGAGATCCTTCCTATAACATGAGATGTGATATCCAACTCCTTCCATTCCAATCCTGAGACCCGTCCTATAGCATTAGATGTGATATCTCAATGCTTATACCAAACCTGAGGCCCTTCCTATAGCATGAGATGTGATATCCAACTACTTCCCATTCCAATCCTGAGACCCTTACTATAGCATGAGATGTGATATCTCAATGCTTCTAATACCAAACCTGAGATCCTTCCTCTAACATGAAATGTGATATCCAACTCCGTCCCTTTCCAAACCTAAGAGCCTATCTATAGCATGAGATGTGATATCCAAGTCCTTCCCATTCCAACCCTTAGACCCTTCCTACAGCATGCAATATGATATCTCAATGATTCTAATAACAAACCTGAGACCCGTCCTATAACATGAGATGGGATATCCAACTCCTTCCCATTCCAATCCTGAGACACTTCCGATAGCAGAGATGTGATATCTCAATGCTTATACCAAACCTGAGACCCTTCCTATAACATGAGATGTGATATCCAAATCCTTCCCGTTCCAAACCTGAGACCCTTCCATTAGCATGAGATGTGATATCCAGCTCCTTCCCATTCCAATCCTGAGACACTTCCGATAGCATGAGATGTGATATCTCAATGCTTCTAATATCAAAACTGAGACCCTCCCTATAGCATGATATGTGATATCTAGGTCCTTCACATTCCAATCCTGAGACACTCCCTATAGCATGAGATGTGATATCCAACTCTTTCCCATTCCAATCCTGAGACCCTTCCTATAGCATGAGATATGATATCTCAATACTTCTAATACCAAACGTGAGATCCTTCCGAAAACATGAGATGTAATATCCAAATCCTTCCCCTTCCAAACCTGAGACCCTCCCTTTAGCATGAGATGTGATATCCAACTCCTTCCCATTCCAATCCTGAGACCCTTCTGATAGCATGAGATGTGATATCTCAATGCTTCTAATACCAAACCTGAGATCCATCCGATAGCATGAAATGTGATATCTCAATGCTTCTAATACCAAACCTGAGATCCTTCCTATAACATGAGATGTGATATCCAAATCCTTCCCCTTCCAAACCTGAGACCCTCCCTTTAGCATGAGATGTGATATCCAACTCCTTCCCATTCCATTCCTGAGACCCTTCTGATAGCATGAGATGTGATATCTCAATGCCTCTAATACCAAACCTGAGATCCTACCTCTAACATGAAATGTGATATCCAACTCTTTCCCCTTCCAAACCTGAGAGCCTTCCTATAGCATGAGATGTGATATCCAAGTCCTTCCCATTCCAATCCTGAGACCCTTCCTATAGCTTGAGATGTGATATCCAACTCCTTCCCATTCCAATTCTGAGACCCTTCCTATACTCTGAGACTTGATATCTCAATACTTCTAATACCAAACGTGAGATCCTTCCGAAAACATGATATGTGATATCCAAATCCTTCCCCTTCCAAACCTGAGACCCTCCCTTTAGCATGAGATGTGATATCCAACTCCTTCCCATTCCAATCCTGGGACCCTTCTGATAGCATGAGATGTGATATCTCAATGCTTCTAATACCAAACCTGAGATCCTTCCGATAGCATGAAATGTGATATCTCAATGCTTCTAATACCAAACCTGAGATCCTTCCTATAACATGAGATGTGATATCCAAATCCTTCCCCTTCCAAACCTGAGACCCTCCCTTTAGCATGAGATGTGATATCCAACTCCTTCCCATTCCATTCCTGAGACCCTTCTGATAGCATGAGATGTGATATCTCAATGCCTCTAATACCAAACCTGAGATCCTACCTCTAACATGAAATGTGATATCCAACTCTTTCCCCTTCCAAACCTGAGAGCCTTCCTATAGCATGAGATGTGATATCCAAGTCCTTCCCATTCCAATCCTGAGACCCTTCCTATAGCTTGAGATGTGATATCCAACTCCTTCCCATTCCAATTCTGAGACCCTTCCTATACTCTGAGACTTGATATCTCAATGCTTCTAATACCAAACCTGAGACCTGTAATATAACATGAGATGTGATATCCAAATCCTTCACCTTCCAAACCTTAGACCCTTCCTTTATCATGAGATGTGATATCCAAGTCCTTCCCATTCCAATCCTGAGACCCTTCCTATAGCATGAGATGTGATATCTCAATGCTTCTAATACCAAACCTGAGACCCTTCCTATAACATGAGATGGGAATATCCAACTCCTTCCCATTCCAATCCTGAGACCCTTCCGATAGCAGAGATGTGATATCTCAATGCTTATACCAAACCTGAGACCCTTCCTATGTCATGAGATGTGATATCCAACTCCTTGCCATTCAAATCCTGAGACCCTTCCTATAGCATGAGAAGGGATATCCAACTCCTTCCCAATCCAATCCTGAGACCCTTCCGATAGCAGAGACGTGATATCTCAATGCTTCTACCAAACCTGAGACCCTTCCTTTAGCATGAGATGTGATATCCAAATCCTTCCCCTTCCAAACCTGAGACCCTCCCTTTAGCATGAGATGTGATATCCAACTCCTTCCCATTCCATTCCTGAGACCCTTCTGATAGCATGAGATGTGATATCTCAATGCCTCTAATACCAAACCTGAGATCCTACCTCTAACATGAAATGTGATATCCAACTCTTTCCCCTTCCAAACCTGAGAGCCTTCCTATAGCATGAGATGTGATATCCAAGTCCTTCCCATTCCAATCCTGAGACCCTTCCTATAGCTTGAGATGTGATATCCAACTCCTTCCCATTCCAATTCTGAGACCCTTCCTATACTCTGAGACTTGATATCTCAATGCTTCTAATACCAAACCTGAGACCTGTAATATAACATGAGATGTGATATCCAAATCCTTCCCCTTCCAAACCTTAGACCCTTCCTTTATCATGAGATGTGATATCCAACTCCTTCCCATTCCAATCCTGAGACCCTTCCGATATCATGAGATGTGATATCTCAAAGCTTCTAATATCAAACTTGAGACCCTCCCTATAGCATGAGATGTGATATCCAAGTCCTTCCCATTCCAATCCTGAGACCCTTCCTATAGCATGAGATGTGATATCTCAATGCTTCTAATACCAAACCTGAGACCCTTCCTATAACATGAGATGGGAATATCCAACTCCTTCCCATTCCAATCCTGAGACCCTTCCGATAGCAGAGATGTGATATCTCAATGCTTATACCAAACCTGAGACCCTTCCTATGTCATGAGATATGATATCCAACTCCTTGCCATTCAAATCCTGAGACCCTTCCTATAGCATGAGAAGGGATATCCAACTCCTTCCCAATCCAATCCTGAGACCCTTCCGATAGCAGAGACGTGATATCTCAATGCTTCTACCAAACCTGAGACCCTTCCTTTAGCATGAGATGTGATATCCAAATCCTTCACATTCCAATCCTGAGACCCTTCCTATAGCATGAGATGTGATATCTCAATGCTTCTAATACCAAACCTGAGATCCTTCCTATAACATGAGATGTGATATCCAAATCCTTCCCGTTCCAAACCTGAGACCCTTCCATTAGCATGAGATGTGATATCCAGCTCCTTCCCATTCCAATCCTGAGACACTTCCGATAGCATGAGATGTGATATCTCAATGCTTCTAATATCAAAACTGAGACCCTCCCTATAGCATGATATGTGATATCTAAGTCCTTCACATTCCAATCCTGAGACACTCCCTATAGCATGAGATGTGATATCCAACTCTTTCCCATTCCAATCCTGAGACCCTTCCTATAGCATGAGATATGATATCTCAATACTTCTAATACCAAACGTGAGATCCTTCCGAAAACATGAGATGTAATATCCAAATCCTTCCCCTTCCAAACCTGAGACCCTCCCTTTAGCATGAGATGTGATATCCAACTCCTTCCCATTCCAATCCTGAGACCCTTCTGATAGCATGAGATGTGATATCTCAATGCTTCTAATACCAAACCTGAGATCCGTCCGATAGCATGAAATGTGATATCTCAATGCTTCTAATACCAAACCTGAGATCCTTCCTATAACATGAGATGTGATATCCAAATCCTTCCCCTTCCAAACCTGAGACCCTCCCTTTAGCATGAGATGTGATATCCAACTCCTTCCCATTCCATTCCTGAGACCCTTCTGATAGCATGAGATGTGATATCTCAATGCCTCTAATACCAAACCTGAGATCCTACCTCTAACATGAAATGTGATATCCAACTCTTTCCCCTTCCAAACCTGAGAGCCTTCCTATAGCATGAGATGTGATATCCAAGTCCTTCCCATTCCAATCCTGAGACCCTTCCTATAGCTTGAGATGTGATATCCAACTCCTTCCCATTCCAATTCTGAGACCCTTCCTATACTCTGAGACTTGATATCTCAATACTTCTAATACCAAACGTGAGATCCTTCCGAAAACATGATATGTGATATCCAAATCCTTCCCCTTCCAAACCTGAGACCCTCCCTTTAGCATGAGATGTGATATCCAACTCCTTCCCATTCCAATCCTGGGACCCTTCTGATAGCATGAGATGTGATATCTCAATGCTTCTAATACCAAACCTGAGATCCTTCCGATAGCATGAAATGTGATATCTCAATGCTTCTAATACCAAACCTGAGATCCTTCCTATAACATGAGATGTGATATCCAAATCCTTCCCCTTCCAAACCTGAGACCCTCCCTTTAGCATGAGATGTGATATCCAACTCCTTCCCATTCCATTCCTGAGACCCTTCTGATAGCATGAGATGTGATATCTCAATGCCTCTAATACCAAACCTGAGATCCTACCTCTAACATGAAATGTGATATCCAACTCTTTCCCCTTCCAAACCTGAGAGCCTTCCTATAGCATGAGATGTGATATCCAAGTCCTTCCCATTCCAATCCTGAGACCCTTCCTATAGCTTGAGATGTGATATCCAACTCCTTCCCATTCCAATTCTGAGACCCTTCCTATACTCTGAGACTTGATATCTCAATACTTCTAATACCAAACGTGAGATCCTTCCGAAAACATGATATGTGATATCCAAATCCTTCCCCTTCCAAACCTGAGACCCTCCCTTTAGCATGAGATGTGATATCCAACTCCTTCCCATTCCAATCCTGGGACCCTTCTGATAGCATGAGATGTGATATCTCAATGCTTCTAATACCAAACCTGAGATCCTTCCGATAGCATGAAATGTGATATCTCAATGCTTCTAATACCAAACCTGAGATCCTTCCTATAACATGAGATGTGATATCCAAATCCTTCCCCTTCCAAACCTGAGACCCTCCCTTTAGCATGAGATGTGATATCCAACTCCTTCCCATTCCATTCCTGAGACCCTTCTGATAGCATGAGATGTGATATCTCAATGCCTCTAATACCAAACCTGAGATCCTACCTCTAACATGAAATGTGATATCCAACTCTTTCCCCTTCCAAACCTGAGAGCCTTCCTATAGCATGAGATGTGATATCCAAGTCCTTCCCATTCCAATCCTGAGACCCTTCCTATAGCTTGAGATGTGATATCCAACTCCTTCCCATTCCAATTCTGAGACCCTTCCTATACTCTGAGACTTGATATCTCAATGCTTCTAATAACAAACCTGAGACCTGTAATATAACATGAGATGTGATATCCAAATCCTTCACCTTCCAAACCTTAGACCCTTCCTTTATCATGAGATGTGATATCCAAGTCCTTCCCATTCCAATCCTGAGACCCTTCCTATAGCATGAGATGTGATATCTCAATGCTTCTAATACCAAACCTGAGACCCTTCCTATAACATGAGATGGGAATATCCAACTCCTTCCCATTCCAATCCTGAGACCCTTCCGATAGCAGAGATGTGATATCTCAATGCTTATACCAAACCTGAGACCCTTCCTATGTCATGAGATGTGATATCCAACTCCTTGCCATTCAAATCCTGAGACCCTTCCTATAGCATGAGAAGGGATATCCAACTCCTTCCCAATCCAATCCTGAGACCCTTCCGATAGCAGAGACGTGATATCTCAATGCTTCTACCAAACCTGAGACCCTTCCTTTAGCATGAGATGTGATATCCAAATCCTTCCCCTTCCAAACCTGAGACCCTCCCTTTAGCATGAGATGTGATATCCAACTCCTTCCCATTCCATTCCTGAGACCCTTCTGATAGCATGAGATGTGATATCTCAATGCCTCTAATACCAAACCTGAGATCCTACCTCTAACATGAAATGTGATATCCAACTCTTTCCCCTTCCAAACCTGAGAGCCTTCCTATAGCATGAGATGTGATATCCAAGTCCTTCCCATTCCAATCCTGAGACCCTTCCTATAGCTTGAGATGTGATATCCAACTCCTTCCCATTCCAATTCTGAGACCCTTCCTATACTCTGAGACTTGATATCTCAATGCTTCTAATACCAAACCTGAGACCTGTAATATAACATGAGATGTGATATCCAAATCCTTCCCCTTCCAAACCTTAGACCCTTCCTTTATCATGAGATGTGATATCCAACTCCTTCCCATTCCAATCCTGAGACCCTTCCGATATCATGAGATGTGATATCTCAAAGCTTCTAATATCAAACTTGAGACCCTCCCTATAGCATGAGATGTGATATCCAAGTCCTTCCCATTCCAATCCTGAGACCCTTCCTATAGCATGAGATGTGATATCTCAATGCTTCTAATACCAAACCTGAGACCCTTCCTATAACATGAGATGGGAATATCCAACTCCTTCCCATTCCAATCCTGAGACCCTTCCGATAGCAGAGATGTGATATCTCAATGCTTATACCAAACCTGAGACCCTTCCTATGTCATGAGATGTGATATCCAACTCCTTGCCATTCAAATCCTGAGACCCTTCCTATAGCATGAGAAGGGATATCCAACTCCTTCCCAATCCAATCCTGAGACCCTTCCGATAGCAGAGACGTGATATCTCAATGCTTCTACCAAACCTGAGACCCTTCCTTTAGCATGAGATGTGATATCCAAATCCTTCACATTCCAATCCTGAGACCCTTCCTATAGCATGAGATGTGATATCTCAATGCTTCTAATACCAAACCTGAGATCCTTCCTATAACATGAGATGTGATATCCAAATCCTTCCCGTTCCAAACCTGAGACCCTTCCATTAGCATGAGATGTGATATCCAGCTCCTTCCCATTCCAATCCTGAGACACTTCCGATAGCATGAGATGTGATATCTCAATGCTTCTAATATCAAAACTGAGACCCTCCCTATAGCATGATATGTGATATCTAAGTCCTTCACATTCCAATCCTGAGACACTCCCTATAGCATGAGATGTGATATCCAACTCTTTCCCATTCCAATCCTGAGACCCTTCCTATAGCATGAGATATGATATCTCAATACTTCTAATACCAAACGTGAGATCCTTCCGAAAACATGAGATGTAATATCCAAATCCTTCCCCTTCCAAACCTGAGACCCTCCCTTTAGCATGAGATGTGATATCCAACTCCTTCCCATTCCAATCCTGAGACCCTTCTGATAGCATGAGATGTGATATCTCAATGCTTCTAATACCAAACCTGAGATCCGTCCGATAGCATGAAATGTGATATCTCAATGCTTCTAATACCAAACCTGAGATCCTTCCTATAACATGAGATGTGATATCCAAATCCTTCCCCTTCCAAACCTGAGACCCTCCCTTTAGCATGAGATGTGATATCCAACTCCTTCCCATTCCATTCCTGAGACCCTTCTGATAGCATGAGATGTGATATCTCAATGCCTCTAATACCAAACCTGAGATCCTACCTCTAACATGAAATGTGATATCCAACTCTTTCCCCTTCCAAACCTGAGAGCCTTCCTATAGCATGAGATGTGATATCCAAGTCCTTCCCATTCCAATCCTGAGACCCTTCCTATAGCTTGAGATGTGATATCCAACTCCTTCCCATTCCAATTCTGAGACCCTTCCTATACTCTGAGACTTGATATCTCAATACTTCTAATACCAAACGTGAGATCCTTCCGAAAACATGATATGTGATATCCAAATCCTTCCCCTTCCAAACCTGAGACCCTCCCTTTAGCATGAGATGTGATATCCAACTCCTTCCCATTCCAATCCTGGGACCCTTCTGATAGCATGAGATGTGATATCTCAATGCTTCTAATACCAAACCTGAGATCCTTCCGATAGCATGAAATGTGATATCTCAATGCTTCTAATACCAAACCTGAGATCCTTCCTATAACATGAGATGTGATATCCAAATCCTTCCCCTTCCAAACCTGAGACCCTCCCTTTAGCATGAGATGTGATATCCAACTCCTTCCCATTCCATTCCTGAGACCCTTCTGATAGCATGAGATGTGATATCTCAATGCCTCTAATACCAAACCTGAGATCCTACCTCTAACATGAAATGTGATATCCAACTCTTTCCCCTTCCAAACCTGAGAGCCTTCCTATAGCATGAGATGTGATATCCAAGTCCTTCCCATTCCAATCCTGAGACCCTTCCTATAGCTTGAGATGTGATATCCAACTCCTTCCCATTCCAATTCTGAGACCCTTCCTATACTCTGAGACTTGATATCTCAATGCTTCTAATACCAAACCTGAGACCTGTAATATAACATGAGATGTGATATCCAAATCCTTCACCTTCCAAACCTTAGACCCTTCCTTTATCATGAGATGTGATATCCAAGTCCTTCCCATTCCAATCCTGAGACCCTTCCTATAGCATGAGATGTGATATCTCAATGCTTCTAATACCAAACCTGAGACCCTTCCTATAACATGAGATGGGAATATCCAACTCCTTCCCATTCCAATCCTGAGACCCTTCCGATAGCAGAGATGTGATATCTCAATGCTTATACCAAACCTGAGACCCTTCCTATGTCATGAGATGTGATATCCAACTCCTTGCCATTCAAATCCTGAGACCCTTCCTATAGCATGAGAAGGGATATCCAACTCCTTCCCAATCCAATCCTGAGACCCTTCCGATAGCAGAGACGTGATATCTCAATGCTTCTACCAAACCTGAGACCCTTCCTTTAGCATGAGATGTGATATCCAAATCCTTCCCCTTCCAAACCTGAGACCCTCCCTTTAGCATGAGATGTGATATCCAACTCCTTCCCATTCCATTCCTGAGACCCTTCTGATAGCATGAGATGTGATATCTCAATGCCTCTAATACCAAACCTGAGATCCTACCTCTAACATGAAATGTGATATCCAACTCTTTCCCCTTCCAAACCTGAGAGCCTTCCTATAGCATGAGATGTGATATCCAAGTCCTTCCCATTCCAATCCTGAGACCCTTCCTATAGCTTGAGATGTGATATCCAACTCCTTCCCATTCCAATTCTGAGACCCTTCCTATACTCTGAGACTTGATATCTCAATGCTTCTAATACCAAACCTGAGACCTGTAATATAACATGAGATGTGATATCCAAATCCTTCCCCTTCCAAACCTTAGACCCTTCCTTTATCATGAGATGTGATATCCAACTCCTTCCCATTCCAATCCTGAGACCCTTCCGATATCATGAGATGTGATATCTCAAAGCTTCTAATATCAAACTTGAGACCCTCCCTATAGCATGAGATGTGATATCCAAGTCCTTCCCATTCCAATCCTGAGACCCTTCCTATAGCATGAGATGTGATATCTCAATGCTTCTAATACCAAACCTGAGACCCTTCCTATAACATGAGATGGGAATATCCAACTCCTTCCCATTCCAATCCTGAGACCCTTCCGATAGCAGAGATGTGATATCTCAATGCTTATACCAAACCTGAGACCCTTCCTATGTCATGAGATGTGATATCCAACTCCTTGCCATTCAAATCCTGAGACCCTTCCTATAGCATGAGAAGGGATATCCAACTCCTTCCCAATCCAATCCTGAGACCCTTCCGATAGCAGAGACGTGATATCTCAATGCTTCTACCAAACCTGAGACCCTTCCTTTAGCATGAGATGTGATATCCAAATCCTTCACATTCCAATCCTGAGACCCTTACTATAGCATGAGATGTGATATCTCAATGCTTCTAATACCAAACCTGAGATCCTTCCTATAACATGAGATGTGATATCCAATTCCTTCCCATTCCAAACCTGAGACCCTTCCTATAGCATGAGATGTGATGTCTCAATGCTTCTAATACCAAACCTGAGATCCTTCCTATAGCATGAGATGTGATATCTCAATGCTTATACCAAACCTGAGACCCTTCCTATAGCATGAGATGTGATATCCAACTACTTCCCATTCCAATCCTGAGACCCTTCCTATAGCATGAGATGTGATATCTCAATGCTTCTAATACCAAACCTGAGATCCTTCCTCTAACATGAAATGTGATATCCAACTCCTTCCCTTTCCAAACCTAAGAGCCTATCTATAGCATGAGATGTGATATCCAAGTCCTTCCCATTCCAATCCTGAGACCCTTCCTATAACATGAAATGTGATATCCAACTCCTTCCCATTCCAACCTGAGACACTTCCTATAGCATGAGATGGGATATCCAACTTCTTCCAAATCCAATACTGATACCCTTCCGATAGCATGAGATGTGATATCCCAATGCTTCTACCAAACCTGAGACCCATACTATGGCATGAGATGTGATATCAAACTCCTTCCCATTCCAATCCTGAGACCCTTCCTATAGCTTGATGTGTGATATCCAACTCCTTCCCATTCCAATTCTGAGACCCTTCTTATACCATGAGACTTGATATCTCAATGCTTCTAATACCAAACCTGAGACCCATACTATGGCATGAGATGTGATATCAAACTCCTTCCCATTACAATCCTGAGACCCTTCCTATAGCATGAGATGTGATATCCAACTACTTCCCATTCCAATCCTGAGACCCTTCCTATAGCATGAGATGTGATATCTCAATGCTTCTAATACCAAACCTGAGATCCTTCCTCTAACATGAAATGTGATATCCAACTCCTTCCCTTTCCAAACCTAAGAGCCTATCTATAGCATGAGATGTGATATCCAAGTCCTTCCCATTCCAATCCTTAGACCCTTCCTACAGCATGCAATATGATATCTCAATGATTCTAATAACAAACCTGAGACCCGTCCTATAGCATGAGATATGATATCCAAGTCCTTCCCATTCCAATCCTGAGACCCTTCCTATAACATGAAATGTGATATCCAACCTCTTCCCATTCCAACCTGAGACCCTTCCTATAGCATGAGATGGGATATCCAACTTCTTCCAAATCCAATCCTGAGACCCTTCCGATATCATGAGATTTGTTATCTCAATGCTTCTAATATCAAACTTGAGACCCTCCCTATAGCATGAGATGTGACATCCAAGTCCTTCCCATTCCAATCCTGAGAACCTTCCTATAGCATGAGATGTGATATCTCTATGCTTCTAATACCAAACCTGAGACCCTTCCTATAACATGAGATGGGATATCCAACGCCTTCCCATTCCAATCCTGAAACCCTTCCGATAGCAGAGATGTGATATCTCAATGCTTATACCAAACCTGAGACCCTTCCTATGGCCTGAGATGTCATATACAACTCCTTCCCATTCCAATCCTGAGACCCTTCCTTTAGCATGAGATGTGATATCTCAATGCTTATACCAAATCTGAGACCCTTCCTATAGCATGAGATGTGATATCCAAATCCTTCCCATTCCAATCCTGAGACCCTTCCTATAGCATGAGATGTGATATCTCAATGCTTATACCAAACCTGAGAGCCTACCTATAGCATGAGATGTGATATCCAAGTCCATCCCATTCCAATCCTTAGACCCTTCCTACAGCATGCAATGTGATATCTCAATGATTCTAATACCAAACCAGAGACTCTTACTATAACATGAGATGAGATATCCAACTCCTTCCCATTCCAATCCTGAGCCGCTTCCTATAGCAGAGATGTGATATCTCAATGCTTATACCAAACCTGAGACCCTTCCTATATCATGAGATGTGATATCCAACTCCTTCCCGTTCCAAACCTGAGACACTAACTATAGCATATGTGATATCCAACTCCTTCCCATTCCAAACATGAGACCCTTCCTATAGCAAGAAAGTAATATCCAACTCCTACCCATTCCAATCCTGAGACCCTTCCTATAGCAAGAGATGTGATATCCAAATCCTTCCCATTCCAATCCTGAGACCCTTCCTATAACATGAGATGTCATATCCAACTCCTTCCCATTCCAACCTGAGACACTTCCTATAGCATGAGAAGGGATATCCAACTCCTTCCCAATCCAATCCTGAGACCCTTCCGATAGCAGAGATGTGATATCTCAATGCTTATACCAAACCTGAGACCCTTCCTATGGCATGAGATGTGATATCCAACTCCTTGCCATTCAAATCCTGAGACCCTTCCTATAGCATGAGAAGGGATATCCAACTCCTTCCCAATCCAATCCTGAGACCCTTCCGATAGCAGAGACGTGATATCTCAATGCTTCTACCAAACCTGAGACCCTTCCTTTAGCATGAGATGTGATATCCAAATCCTTCACATTCCAATCCTGAGACCCTTCCTATAGCATGAGATGTGATATCTCAATGCTTCTAATACCAAACCTGAGATCCTTCCTATAACATGAGATGTGATATCCAATTCCTTCCCATTCCAAACCTGAGACCCTTCCTATTGGATGAGATGTGATATCCAACTCCTTCCCATTCCAACCCTGAGACCCTTCCTATAGCATGAGATGTGATGTCTCAATGCTTCTAATACCAAACCTGAGATCCTTCCTATAACATGAGATGTGATATCCAACTCCTTCCATTCCAATCCTGAGACCCGTCCTATAGCATGAGATGTGATATCTCAATGCTTCTAATACCAAACCTGAGATCCTTCCTCTAACATGAAATGTGATATCCAACTCCTTCCCTTTCCAAACCTAAGAGCCTATCTATAGCATGAGATGTGATATCCAAGTCCTTCCCATTCCAACCCTTAGACCCTTCCTACAGCATGCAATATGATATCTCAATGATTCTAATAACAAACCTGAGACCCGTCCTATAACATGAGATGGGATATCCAACTCCTTCCCATTCCAATCCTGAGACACTTCCGATAGCAGAGATGTGATATCTCAATGCTTATACCAAACGTGAGACCCTTCCTATAACATGAGATGTGATATCCAAATCCTTCCCGTTCCAAACCTGAGACCCTTCCTTTAGCATGAGATGTGATATCCAAATCCTTCCTGTTCCAAACCTGAGACCCTTCCTTTAGCATGAGATGTGATATCCAGCTCCTTCCCATTCCAATCCTGAGACACTTCCGATAGCATGAGATGTGAAATCTCAATTCTTCTAATATCAAAACTGAGACCCTCCCTATAGCATGATATGTGATATCTAAGTCCTTCCCATTCCAATCCTGAGACACTCCCTATAGCATGAGATGTGATATCCAACTCTTTCCCATTCCAATCCTGAGACCCTTCCTATAGCATGAGATATGATATCTCAATACTTCTAATACCAAACGTGAGATCCTTCCGATAACATGAGATGTGATATCCAAATCCTTCCCCTTCCAAACCTGAGACCCTCCCTTTAGCATGAGATGTGATATCCAACTCCTTCCCATTCCAATCCTGAGACCCTTCTGATAGCATGAGATGTGATATCTCAATGCTTCTAATACCAAACCTGAGATCCTTCCGATAGCATGAGATGTGATATCTCAATGCTTCTATTACCAAACCTGAGATCCTTCCTATAACATGAGATGTGATATCCAAATCCTTCCCCTTCCAAACCTGAGACCCTCCCTTTAGCATGAGATGTGATATCCAACTCCTTCCCATTCCATTCCTGAGACCCTTCCTATAGCATGAGATGTGATGTCTCAATGCTTCTAATACCAAACCTGAGATCCTACCTCTAACATGAAATGTGATATCCAACTCTTTCCCCTTCCAAACCTGAGAGCCTTCCTATAGCATGAGATGTGATATCCAAGTCCTTCCCATTCCAATCCTGAGACCCTTCCTATAGCTTGAGATGTGATGTCTCAATGCTTCTAATACCAAACCTGAGATCCTTCCTATAACATGAGATGTGATATCCAACTCCTTCCATTCCAATCCTGAGACCCGTCCTATAGCATGAGATGTGATATCTCAATGCTTCTAATACCAAACCTGAGATCCTTCCTCTAACATGAAATGTGATATCCAACTCCTTCCCTTTCCAAACCTAAGAGCCTATCTATAGCATGAGATGTGATATCCAAGTCCTTCCCATTCCAACCCTTAGACCCTTCCTACAGCATGCAATATGATATCTCAATGATTCTAATAACAAACCTGAGACCCGTCCTATAACATGAGATGGGATATCCAACACCTTCCCATTCCAATCCTGAGACACTTCCGATAGCAGAGATGTGATATCTCAATGCTTATACCAAACGTGAGACCCTTCCTATAACATGAGATGTGATATCCAAATCCTTCCCGTTCCAAACCTGAGACCCTTCCTTTAGCATGAGATGTGATATCCAGCTCCTTCCCATTCCAATCCTGAGACACTTCCGATAGCATGAGATGTGATATCTCAATGCTTCTAATATCAAAACTGAGACCCTCCCTATAGCATGATATGTGATATCTAAGTCCTTCCCATTCCAATCCTGAGACACTCCCTATAGCATGAGATGTGATATCCAACTCTTTCCCATTCCAATCCTGAGACCCTTCCTATAGCATGAGATATGATATCTCAATACTTCTAATACCAAACGTGAGATCCTTCCGATAACATGAGATGTGATATCCAAATCCTTCCCCTTCCAAACCTGAGACCCTCCCTTTAGCATGAGATGTGATATCCAACTCCTTCCCATTCCAATCCTGAGACCCTTCTGATAGCATGAGATGTGATATCTCAATGCTTCTAATACCAAACCTGAGATCCTTCCGATAGCATGAGATGTGATATCTCAATGCTTCTATTACCAAACCTGAGATCCTTCCTATAACATGAGATGTGATATCCAAATCCTTCCCCTTCCAAACCTGAGACCCTCCCTTTAGCATGAGATGTGATGTCTCAATGCTTCTAATACCAAACCTGAGATCCTACCTCTAACATGAAATGTGATATCCAACTCTTTCCCCTTCCAAACCTGAGAGCCTTCCTATAGCATGAGATGTGATATCCAAGTCCTTCCCATTCCAATCCTGAGACCCTTCCTATAGCTTGAGATGTGATATCCAACTCCTTCCCATTCCAATTCTGAGACCCTTCCTATACTCTGAGACTTGATATCTCAATGCTTCTAATACCAAACCTGAGACCCGTAATATAACATGAGATGTGATATCCATCCAAATCCTTCCCCTTCCAAACCTTAGACCATTCCTTTATCATGAGATGTGATATCCAACTCCTTCCCATTCCAATCCTGAGACCCTTCCGATATCATGAGATGTGATATCTCAAAGCTTCTAATATCAAACTTGAGACCCTCCCTATAGCATGAGATGTGATATCCAAGTCCTTCCCATTCCAATCCTGAGACCCTTCCTATAGCATGAGATGTGATATCTCAATGCTTCTAATACCAAACCTGAAACCCTTCCTATAACATGAGATGGGAATATTAAAACTCCTTCCCATTCCAATCCTGAGACCCTTCCGATAGCAGAGATGTGATATCTCAATGCTTATACCAAACCTGAGACCCTTCCTATGGCATGAGATGTGATATCCAACTCCTTGCCATTCAAATCCTGAGACCCTTCCTATAGCATGAGAAGGGATATCCAACTCCTTCCCAATCCAATCCTGAGACCCTTCCGATAGCAGAGACGTGATATCTCAATGCTTCTACCAAACCTGAGACCCTTCCTTTAGCATGAGATGTGATATCCAAATCCTTCACATTCCAATCCTGAGACCCTTCCTATAGCATGAGATGTGATATCTCAATGCTTCTAATACCAAACCTGAGATCCTTCCTATAACATGAGATGTGATATCCAATTCCTTCCCATTCCAAACCTGAGACCCTTCCTATTGGATGAGATGTGATATCCAACTCCTTCCCATTCCAACCCTGAGACCCTTCCTATAGCATGAGAAGTGATGTCTCAATGCTTCTAATACCAAACCTGAGATCCTTCCTATAACATGAGATGTGATATCCAACTCCTTCCATTCCAATCCTGAGACCCGTCCTATAGCATGAGATGTGATATCTCAATGCTTATACCAAACCTGAGACCCTTCCTATAGCATGAGATGTGATATCCAACTACTTCCCATTCCAATCCTGAGACCCTTCCTATAGCATGAGATGTGATATCTCAATGCTTCTAATACCAAACCTGAGATCCTTCCTCTAACATGAAATGTGATATCCAACTCCTTCCCTTTCCAAACCTAAGAGCCTATCTATAGCATGAGATGTGATATCCAAGTCCTTCCCATTCCAATCCTTAGACCCTTCCTACAGCATGCAATATGATATCTCAATGATTCTAATAACAAACCTGAGACCCGTCCTATAGCATGAGATATGATATCCAAGTCCTTCCCATTCCAATCCTGAGACCCTTCCTATAACATGAAATGTGATATCCAACTCCTTCTCATTCCAACCTGAGACCCTTCCTATAGCATGAGATGGGATATCCAACTTCTTCCAAATCCAATACTGATACCCTTCCGATAGCATGAGATGTGATATCCCAATGCTTCTACCAAACCTGAGACCCATACTATGGCATGAGATGTGATATCAAACTCCTTCCCATTCCAATCCTGAGACCCTTCCTATAGCTTGAGGTGTGATATCCAACTCCTTCCCATTCCAATTCTGAGACCCTTCTTATACCATGAGACTTGATATCTCAATGCTTCTAATACCAAACCTGAGACCCATCCTATAACATGAGATGTGATATCCAAATCCTTCCCCTTCCAAACCTTAGACCCTTCCTTTATCATGAGATGTGATATCCAACTCCTTCCCATTCCAATCCTGAGACCCTTCCGATATCATGAGATTTGTTATCTCAATGATTCTAATATCAAACTTGAGACCCTTCCTATAGCATGAGATGTGACATCCAAGTCCTTCCCATTCCAATCCTGAGACCCTTCCTATAGCATGAGATGTGATATCTCTATGCTTCTAATACCAAACCTGAGACCCTTCCTATAACATGAGATGGGATATCCAACTCCTTCCCATTCCAATCCTGAGACCCTTCCGATAGCAGAGTTGTGATATCTCAATGCTTATACCAAACCTGAGAACCTTCCTATGGCCTGAGATGTCACATACAACTCCTTCCCATTCCAATCCTGAGACCCTTCCTTTAGCATGAGATGTGATATCTCAATGCTTATACCAAATCTGAGACCCTTCCTATAGCATGAGATGTGATATCCAATTCCTTCCCATTCCAATCCTGAGCCGCTTCCGATAGCAGAGATGTGATATCTCAATGCTTATACCAAACCTGAGACCCTTCCTATAACATGAGATGTGATATCCAACTCGTTCCCGTTCCAAACCTGAGACACTAACTATAGTATATGTGATATCCAACTCCTTCCCATTCCAAACATGAGACCCTTCCTATAGCAAGAAAGTAATATCCAACTCCTACCCATTCCAAACCTGAGACCCTTCCTATAGCAAGAGATGTGATATCCAAATCCTTCCCATTCCAATCCCGAGACCCTTCCTATAACATGAGATGTGATATCCAACTCCTTCCCATTCCAACCTGAGACACTTCCTATAGCATGAGAAGGGATATCCAACTCCTTCCCAATCCAATCCTGAGACCCTTCCGATAGCAGAGATGTGATATCTCAATGCTTATACCAAACCTGAGACCCTTCCTATGGCATGAGATGTGATATCCAACTCCTTACCATTCAAATCCTGAGACCCTTCCTATAGCATGAGATGTGATATCTCTATGCTTCTAATACCAAACCTGAGACCCTTCCTATAACATGAGATGTGATATCCAACTCCTTCCCATTCCAATCCTGAGACCCTTCCGATAGCAGAGATGTGATATCTCAATGCTTATACCAAACCTGAGAACCTTCCTATGGCCTGAGATGTCAAATACAACTCCTTCCCATTCCAATCCTGAGACCCTTCCTTTAGCATGAGATGTGATATCTCAATGCTTATACCAAATCTGAGACCCTTCCTATAGCATGAGATGTGATATCCAATTCCTTCCCATTCCAATCCTGAGACCCTTCCTATAGCATGAGATGTGATATCTCAATGCTTATACCAAACCTGAGAGCCTACCTATAGCATGAGATGTGATATCCAAGTCCATTCCATTCCAATCCTTAGACCCTTCCTACAGCATGCGATGTGATATCTCAATGATTCTAATACCAAACCAGAGACTCTTCCTATAACATGAGATGTGATATCCAATTCCTTCCCATTCCAAACCTGAGACCCTTCCTATTGGATGAGATGTGATATCCATCTCCTTCCCATTCCAACCCTGAGACCCTTCCTATAGCATGAGATGTGATGTCTCAATGCTTCTAATACCAAACCTGAGATCCTTCCTATAGCATGAGATGTGACATCCAAGTCCTTCCCATTCCAATCCTGAGACCCTTCCTATAACATGAGATGTGATATCCAACTCCTTCCCATTCCAACCTGAGACACTTCCTATAGCATGAGAAGGGATATCTCACTGCTTATACCAAACCTGAGACCCTTCCCATAGCATGAGATGTGATATCCAAATCCTTCCCGTTCCAAACCTGAGACCCTTCCTTTAGCATGAGATGTGATATCCAAATCCTTCCTGTTCCAAACCTGAGACCCTTCCTTTAGCATGAGATGTGATATCCAGCTCCTTCCCATTCCAATCCTGAGACACTTCCGATAGCATTAGATGTGAAATCTCAATTCTTCTAATATCAAAACTGAGACCCTCCCTATAGCATGATATGTGATATCTAAGTCCTTCCCATTCCAATCCTGAGACACTCCCTATAGCATGAGATGTGATATCCAACTCTTTCCCATTCCAATCCTGAGACCCTTCCTATAGCATGAGATATGATATCTCAATACTTCTAATACCAAACGTGAGATCCTTCCGATAACATGAGATGTGATATCCAAATCCTTCCCCTTCCAAACCTGAGACCCTCCCTTTAGCATGAGATGTGATATCCAACTCCTTCCCATTCCAATCCTGAGACCCTTCTGATAGCATGAGATGTGATATCTCAATGCTTCTAATACCAAACCTGAGATCCTTCCGATAGCATGAGATGTGATATCTCAATGCTTCTATTACCAAACCTGAGATCCTTCCTATAACATGAGATGTGATATCCAAATCCTTCTCCTTCCAAACCTGAGACCCTCCCTTTAGCATGAGATGTGATATCCAACTCCTTCCCATTCCATTCCTGAGACCCTTCCTATAGCATGAGATGTGATGTCTCAATGCTTCTAATACCAAACCTGAGATCCTACCTCTAACATGAAATGTGATATCCAACTCTTTCCCCTTCCAAACCTGAGAGCCTTCCTATAGCATGAGATGTGATATCCAAGTCCTTCCCATTCCAATCCTGAGACCCTTCCTATAGCTTGAGATGTGATGTCTCAATGCTTCTAATACCAAACCTGAGATCCTTCCTATAACATGAGATGTGATATCCAACTCCTTCCATTCCAATCCTGAGACCCGTCCTATAGCATGAGATGTGATATCTCAATGCTTCTAATACCAAACCTGAGATCCTTCCTCTAACATGAAATGTGATATCCAACTCCTTCCCTTTCCAAACCTAAGAGCCTATCTATAGCATGAGATGTGATATCCAGGTCCTTCCCATTCCAACCCTTAGACCCTTCCTACAGCATGCAATATGATATCTCAATGATTCTAATAACAAACCTGAGACCCGTCCTATAACATGAGATGGGATATCCAACACCTTCCCATTCCAATCCTGAGACACTTCTGATAGCAGAGATGTGATATCTCAAATGCTTATACCAAACGTGAGACCCTTCCTATAACATGAGATGTGATATCCAAATCCTTCCCGTTCCAAACCTGAGACCCTTCCTTTAGCATGAGATGTGATATCCAAATCCTTCCTGTTCCAAACCTGAGACCCTTCTTTTAGCATGAGATGTGATATCCAGCTCCTTCCCATTCCAATCCTGAGACACTTCCGATAGCATGAGATGTGATATCTCAATGCTTCTAATATCAAAACTGAGACCCTCCCTATAGCACGATATGTGATATCTAAGTCCTTCCCATTCCAATCCTGAGACACTCCCTATAGCATGAGATGTGATATCCAACTCTTTCCCATTCCAATCCTGAGACCCTTCCTATAGCATGAGATATGATATCTCAATACTTCTAATACCAAACGTGAGATCCTTCCGATAACATGAGATGTGATATCCAAATCCTTCCCCTTCCAAACCTGAGACCCTCCCTTTAGCATGAGATGTGATATCCAACTCCTTCCCATTCCAATCCTGAGACCCTTCTGATACCATGAGATGTGATATCTCAATGCTTCTAATACCAAACCTGAGATCCTTCCGATAGCATGAGATGTGATATCTCAATGCTTCTATTACCAAACCTGAGATCCTTCCTATAACATGAGATGTGATATCCAAATCCTTCCCCTTCCAAACCTGAGACCCTCCCTTTAGCATGAGATGTGATATCCAACTCCTTCCCATTCCATTCCTGAGACCCTTCCTATAGCATGAGATGTGATGTCTCAATGCTTCTAATACCAAACCTGAGATCCTACCTCTAACATGAAATGTGATATCCAACTCTTTCCCCTTCCAAACCTGAGAGCCTTCCTATAGCATGAGATGTGATATCCAAGTCCTTCCCATTCCAATCCTGAGACCCTTCCTATAGCTTGAGATGTGATATCCAACTCCTTCCCATTCCAATTCTGAGACCCTTCCTATACTCTGAGACTTGATATCTCAATGCTTCTAATACCAAACCTGAGACCCGTAATATAACATGAGATGTGATATCCATCCAAATCCTTCCCCTTCCAAACCTTAGACCATTCCTTTATCATGAGATGTGATATCCAACTCCTTCCCATTCCAATCCTGAGACCCTTCCGATATCATGAGATGTGATATCTCAAAGCTTCTAATATCAAACTTGAGACCCTCCCTATAGCATGAGATGTGATATCCAAGTCCTTCCCATTCCAATCCTGAGACCCTTCCTATAGCATGAGATGTGATATCTCAATGCTTCTAATACCAAACCTGAAACCCTTCCTATAACATGAGATGGGAATATCCAACTCCTTCCCATTCCAATCCTGAGACCCTTCCGATAGCAGAGATGTGATATCTCAATGCTTATACCAAACCCGAGACCCTTCCTATGGCATGAGATGTGATATCCAACTCCTTGCCATTCAAATCCTGAGACCCTTCCTATAGCATGAGAAGGGATATCCAACTCCTTCCCAATCCAATCCTGAGACCCTTCCGATAGCAGAGACGTGATATCTCAATGCTTCTACCAAACCTGAGACCCTTCCTTTAGCATGAGATGTGATATCCAAATCCTTCACATTCCAATCCTGAGACCCTTCCTATAGCATGAGATGTGATATCTCAATGCTTCTAATACCAAACCTGAGATCCTTCCTATAACATGAGATGTGATATCCAATTCCTTCCCATTCCAAACCTGAGACCCTTCCTATTGGATGAGATGTGATATCCAACTCCTTCCCATTCCAACCCTGAGACCCTTCCTATAGCATGAGATGTGATGTCTCAATGCTTCTAATACCAAACCTGAGATCCTTCCTATAACATGAGATGTGATATCCAACTCCTTCCATTCCAATCCTGAGACCCGTCCTATAGCATGAGATGTAATATCTCAATGCTTATACCAAACCTGAGACCCTTCCTATAGCATGAGATGTGATATCCAACTACTTCCCATTCCAATCCTGAGACCCTTCCTATAGCATGAGATGTGATATCTCAATGCTTCTAATACCAAACCTGAGATCCTTCCTCTAACATGAAATGTGATATCCAACTCCTTCCCTTTCCAAACCTAAGAGCCTATCTATAGCATGAGATGTGATATCCAAGTCCTTCCCATTCCAATCCTTAGACCCTTCCTACAGCATGCAATATGATATCTCAATGATTCTAATAACAAACCTGAGACCCGTCCTATAGCATGAGATATGATATCCAAGTCCTTCCCATTCCAATCCTGAGACCCTTCCTATAACATGAAATGTGATATCCAACTCCTTCTCATTCCAACCTGAGACCCTTCCTATAGCATGAGATGGGATATCCAACTTCTTCCAAATCCAATACTGATACCCTTCCGATAGCATGAGATGTGATATCCCAATGCTTCTACCAAACCTGAGACCCATACTATGGCATGAGATGTGATATCAAACTCCTTCCCATTCCAATCCTGAGACCCTTCCTATAGCTTGAGGTGTGATATCCAACTCCTTCCCATTCCAATTCTGAGACCCTTCTTATACCATGAGACTTGATATCTCAATGCTTCTAATACCAAACCTGAGACCCGTCCTATAACATGAGATGTGATATCCAAATCCTTCCCCTTCCAAACCTTAGACCCTTCCTTTATCATGAGATGTGATATCCAACTCCTTCCCATTCCAATCCTGAGACCCTTCCGATATCATGAGATTTGTTATCTCAATGATTCTAATATCAAATTTGAGACCCTCCCTATAGCATGAGATGTGACATCCAAGTCCTTCCCATTCCAATCCTGAGACCCTTCCTATAGCATGAGATGTGATATCTCTATGCTTCTAATACCAAACCTGAGACCCTTCCTATAACATGAGATGGGATATCCAACTCCTTCCCATTCCAATCCTGAGACCCTTCCGATAGCAGAGTTGTGATATCTCAATGCTTATACCAAACCTGAGAACCTTCCTATGGCCTGAGATGTCATATACAACTCCTTCCCATTCCAATCCTGAGACCCTTCCTTTAGCATGAGATGTGATATCTCAATGCTTATACCAAATCTGAGACCCTTCCTATAGCATGAGATGTGATATCCAATTCCTTCCCATTCCAATCCTGAGCCGCTTCCGATAGCAGAGATGTGATATCTCAATGCTTATACCAAACCTGAGACCCTTCCTATAATATGAGATGTGATATCCAACTCGTTCCCGTTCCAAACCTGAGACACTAACTATAGTATATGTGATATCCAACTCCTTCCCATTCCAAACATGAGACCCTTCCTATAGCAAGAAAGTAATATCCAACTCCTACCCATTCCAAACCTGAGACCCTTCCTATAGCAAGAGATGTGATATCCAAATCCTTCCCATTCCAATCCCGAGACCCTTCCTATAACATGAGATGTGATATCCAACTCCTTCCCATTCCAACCTGAGACACTTCCTATAGCATGAGAAGGGATATCCAACTCCTTCCCAATCCAATCCTGAGACCCTTCCGATAGCAGAGATGTGATATCTCAATGCTTATACCAAACCTGAGACCCTTCCTATGGCATGAGATGTGATATCCAACTCCTTACCATTCAAATCCTGAGACCCTTCCTATAGCATGAGATGTGATATCTCTATGCTTCTAATACCAAACCTGAGACCCTTCCTATAACATGAGATGTGATATCCAACTCCTTCCCATTCCAATCCTGAGACCCTTCCGATAGCAGAGATGTGATATCTCAATGCTTATACCAAACCTGAGAACCTTCCTATGGCCTGAGATGTCAAATACAACTCCTTCCCATTCCAATCCTGAGACCCTTCCTTTAGCATGAGATGTGATATCTCAATGCTTATACCAAATCTGAGACCCTTCCTATAGCATGAGATGTGATATCCAATTCCTTCCCATTCCAATCCTGAGACCCTTCCTATAGCATGAGATGTGATATCTCAATGCTTATACCAAACCTGAGAGCCTACCTATAGCATGAGATGTGATATCCAAGTCCATTCCATTCCAATCCTTAGACCCTTCCTACAGCATGCGATGTGATATCTCAATGATTCTAATACCAAACCAGAGACTCTTCCTATAACATGAGATGTGATATCCAATTCCTTCCCATTCCAAACCTGAGACCCTTCCTATTGGATGAGATGTGATATCCAACTCCTTCCCATTCCAACCCTGAGACCCTTCCTATAGCATGAGATGTGATGTCTCAATGCTTCTAATACCAAACCTGAGATCCTTCCTATAGCATGAGATGTGACATCCAAGTCCTTCCCATTCCAATCCTGAGACCCTTCCTATAACATGAGATGTGATATCCAACTCCTTCCCATTCCAACCTGAGACACTTCCTATAGCATGAGAAGGGATATCTCACTGCTTATACCAAACCTGAGACCCTTCCCATAGCATGAGATGTGATATCCAACTGCTTCCCATTCCAATCCTGAGACCCTTCCTATAGCATGAGATGTGATATCTCAATGCTTCTAATATCAAACCTGAGATCCTTCCTCTAACATGAAATGTGATATCCAACTCCTTCCCTTTCCAAACCTAAGAGCCTATCTATAGCATGAGATGTGATATCCAAGTCCTTCCCATTTCAACCCTTAGACCCTTCCTACAGCATGCAATATGATATCTCAATGATTCTAATAACAAACCTGAGACCCGTCCTATAACATGAGATGGGATATCCAACTCCTTCCCATTCCAATCCTGAGACACTTCAGATAGCAGAGATGTGATATCTCAATGCTTATACCAAACCTTAGACCCTTCCTATAACATGAGATGTGATATCCAACTCCTTCCCGTTCCAAACCTGAGACACTAACTATAGCATATGTGATATCCAACTCCTTCCCATTCCAAACATGAGACCCTTCCTATAGCAAGAAAGTAATATCCAACTCCTACCCATTCCAATCCTGAGACCCTTCCTATAGCAAGAGATGTGATATCCAAATCCTTCCCATTCCAATCCTGAGACCCTTCCTATAACATGAGATGTGATATCCAACTCCTTTCCATTCCAACCTGAGACACTTCCTAAAGCATGAGAAGGGATATCCAACTCCTTCCCAATCCAATCCTGAGACCCTTCCGATAGCAGAGATGTGATATCTCAATGCTTATACCAAACCTGAGACCCTTCCTATGGCATGAGATGTGATATCCAACTCCTTGCCATTCAAATCCTGAGACCCTTCCTATAGCATGAGAAGGGATATCCAACTCCTTCCCAATCCAATCCTGAGACCCTTCCGATAGCAGCGACGTGATATCTCAATGCTTCTACCAAACCTGAGACCCTTCCTTTAGCATGAGATGTGATATCCAACTCCTTCCCATTCCAACCCTGAGACCCTTCCTATAGCATGAGATGTGATGTCTCAATGCTTCTAATACCAAACCTGAGATCCTTCCTATAACATGAGATGTGATATCCAACTCCTTCCATTCCAATCCTGAGACCCGTCCTATAGCATGAGATGTGATATCTCAATGCTTATACCAAACCTGAGACCCTTCCTATAGCATGAGATGTGATATCCAACTACTTCCCATTCCAATCCTGAGACCCTTCCTATAGCATGAGATGTGATATCTCAATGCTTCTAATACCAAACCTGAGATCCTTCCTCTAACATGAAATGTGATATCCAACTCCTTCCCTTTCCAAACCTAAGAGCCTATCTATAGCATGAGATGTGATATCCAAGTCCTTCCCATTCCAATCCTTAGACCCTTCCTACAGCATGCAATATGATATCTCAATGATTCTAATAACAAACCTGAGACCCGTCCTATAGCATGAGATATGATATCCAAGTCCTTCCCATTCCAATCCTGAGACCCTTCCTATAACATGAAATGTGATATCCAACTCCTTCTCATTCCAACCTGAGACCCTTCCTATAGCATGAGATGGGATATCCAACTTCTTCCAAATCCAATACTGATACCCTTCCGATAGCATGAGATGTGATATCCCAATGCTTCTACCAAACCTGAGACCCATACTATGGCATGAGATGTGATATCAAACTCCTTCCCATTCCAATCCTGAGACCCTTCCTATAGCTTGAGGTGTGATATCCAACTCCTTCCCATTCCAATTCTGAGACCCTTCTTATACCATGAGACTTGATATCTCAATGCTTCTAATACCAAACCTGAGACCCGTCCTATAACATGAGATGTGATATCCAAATCCTTCCCCTTCCAAACCTTAGACCCTTCCTTTATCATGAGATGTGATATCCAACTCCTTCCCATTCCAATCCTGAGACCCTTCCGATATCATGAGATTTGTTATCTCAATGATTCTAATATCAAACTTGAGACCCTCCCTATAGCATGAGATGTGACATCCAAGTCCTTCCCATTCCAATCCTGAGACCCTTCCTATAGCATGAGATGTGATATCTCTATGCTTCTAATACCAAACCTGAGACCCTTCCTATAACATGAGATGGGATATCCAACTCCTTCCCATTCCAATCCTGAGACCCTTCCGATAGCAGAGTTGTGATATCTCAATGCTTATACCAAACCTGAGAACCTTCCTATGGCCTGAGATGTCATATACAACTCCTTCCCATTCCAATCCTGAGACCCTTCCTTTAGCATGAGATGTGATATCTCAATGCTTATACCAAATCTGAGACCCTTCCTATAGCATGAGATGTGATATCCAATTCCTTCCCATTCCAATCCTGAGCCGCTTCCGATAGCAGAGATGTGATATCTCAATGCTTATACCAAACCTGAGACCCTTCCTATAATATGAGATGTGATATCCAACTCGTTCCCGTTCCAAACCTGAGACACTAACTATAGTATATGTGATATCCAACTCCTTCCCATTCCAAACATGAGACCCTTCCTATAGCAAGAAAGTAATATCCAACTCCTACCCATTCCAAACCTGAGACCCTTCCTATAGCAAGAGATGTGATATCCAAATCCTTCCCATTCCAATCCCGAGACCCTTCCTATAACATGAGATGTGATATCCAACTCCTTCCCATTCCAACCTGAGACACTTCCTATAGCATGAGAAGGGATATCCAACTCCTTCCCAATCCAATCCTGAGACCCTTCCGATAGCAGAGATGTGATATCTCAATGCTTATACCAAACCTGAGACCCTTCCTATGGCATGAGATGTGATATCCAACTCCTTACCATTCAAATCCTGAGACCCTTCCTATAGCATGAGATGTGATATCTCTATGCTTCTAATACCAAACCTGAGACCCTTCCTATAACATGAGATGTGATATCCAACTCCTTCCCATTCCAATCCTGAGACCCTTCCGATAGCAGAGATGTGATATCTCAATGCTTATACCAAACCTGAGAACCTTCCTATGGCCTGAGATGTCAAATACAACTCCTTCCCATTCCAATCCTGAGACCCTTCCTTTAGCATGAGATGTGATATCTCAATGCTTATACCAAATCTGAGACCCTTCCTATAGCATGAGATGTGATATCCAATTCCTTCCCATTCCAATCCTGAGACCCTTCCTATAGCATGAGATGTGATATCTCAATGCTTATACCAAACCTGAGAGCCTACCTATAGCATGAGATGTGATATCCAAGTCCATTCCATTCCAATCCTTAGACCCTTCCTACAGCATGCGATGTGATATCTCAATGATTCTAATACCAAACCAGAGACTCTTCCTATAACATGAGATGTGATATCCAATTCCTTCCCATTCCAAACCTGAGACCCTTCCTATTGGATGAGATGTGATATCCAACTCCTTCCCATTCCAACCCTGAGACCCTTCCTATAGCATGAGATGTGATGTCTCAATGCTTCTAATACCAAACCTGAGATCCTTCCTATAGCATGAGATGTGACATCCAAGTCCTTCCCATTCCAATCCTGAGACCCTTCCTATAACATGAGATGTGATATCCAACTCCTTCCCATTCCAACCTGAGACACTTCCTATAGCATGAGAAGGGATATCTCACTGCTTATACCAAACCTGAGACCCTTCCCATAGCATGAGATGTGATATCCAACTGCTTCCCATTCCAATCCTGAGACCCTTCCTATAGCATGAGATGTGATATCTCAATGCTTCTAATATCAAACCTGAGATCCTTCCTCTAACATGAAATGTGATATCCAACTCCTTCCCTTTCCAAACCTAAGAGCCTATCTATAGCATGAGATGTGATATCCAAGTCCTTCCCATTTCAACCCTTAGACCCTTCCTACAGCATGCAATATGATATCTCAATGATTCTAATAACAAACCTGAGACCCGTCCTATAACATGAGATGGGATATCCAACTCCTTCCCATTCCAATCCTGAGACACTTCAGATAGCAGAGATGTGATATCTCAATGCTTATACCAAACCTTAGACCCTTCCTATAACATGAGATGTGATATCCAAATCCTTCCCGTTCCAAACCTGAGACCCTTCCTTTAGCATGAGATGTGATATCCAGCACCTTCCCATTCCAATCCTGAGACACTTCCGATAGCATGAGATGTGATATCTCAATGCTTCTAATATCAAAACTGAGACCCTCCCTATAGCATGATATGTGATATCTAAGTCCTTCCCATTCCAATCCTGAGACCCTCCCTATAGCATGAGATGTGATATCTCACTGCTTATACCAAACCTGAGACCCTTCCCATAGCATGAGATGTGATATCCAACTCCTTCCCATTCCAATCCTCAGACCCTTCCTATAGCATGAGATGTGTATCTCAATGCTTCTAATATCAAAATTGAGATATCAAGTCTCAGAGTATAGGAAGGGTCTCAGAATTGGAATGGGAAGGAGTTGGATATCACATCTCAAGCTATAGGAAGGGTCTCAGGATTGGAATGGGAAGGACTTGGATATCACATCTCATGCTATAGGAAGGCTCTCAGGTTTGGAAGGGGAAAGAGTTGGATATCACATTTCATGTTAGAGGTAGGATCTCAGGTTTGGTATTAGAGGCTTTGAGATATCACATTTCATGCTATCAGAAGGGTCTCAGGAATGGAATGGGAAGGAGTTGGATATCACATCTCATGCTAAAGGGAGGGTCTCAGGATTGGAAGGGGAAGGATTTGGATATCACATCTCATGTTATAGGAAGGATCTCAGGTTTGGTATTAGAAGCATTGAGATATCACATCTCATGCTATCGTAAGGATCTCAGGTTTGGTATTAGAAGCATTGAGATATCACATCTCATGCTATCAGAAGGGTCTCAGGATTGGAATGGGAAGGAGTTGGATATCACATCTCATGCTAAAGGGAGGGTCTCAGGTTTGGAAGGGGAAGGATTTGGATATCACATCTCATGTTTTCGGAAGGATCTCATGTTTGGTATTAGAAGTATTGAGATATCATATCTCATGCTATAGGAAGAGTCTCAGGATTGGAATGGGAAGGAGTTGGATATCACATCTCATGCTATAGGAAGTGTCTCAGGATTGGAATGGGAAGGACTTGGATATCACATCTCATGCTATAGGTAGGGTCTCAAGTTTGATATTAGAAGCATTGAGATATCACATCTCATGCTATAGGAAGGGTCTGAGGATTGGAATGGGAAGGAGTTGGATATCACATCTCATGCTATGGGAAGGGTCTCAGGTTTGGTATAAGCAGTGAGATATCACATCTCATGCTATAGGAAGTGTCTCAGGATTGGAATGGGAAGGAGTTGGATATCACATCTCATGTTATAGGAAGGATCTCAGGTTTGGTATAAGCATTGAGATATCACATCTCTGCTATCGGAAGGGTCTCAGGATTGGAATGGGAAGGAGTTGGATATCACATCTCATGATAAAGGAAGGGTCTAAGGTTTGGAAGGGGAAGGATTTGGATATCACATCTCATGTTATATTACGGGTCTCAGGTTTGGTATTAGAAGCATTGAGATATCAAGTCTCATAGTATAGGAAGGGTCTCAGAATTGGAATGTGAAGGAGTTGGATATCACATCTCAAGCTATAGGAAGGGTCTCAGGATTGGAATGGGAAGGACTTGGATATCACATCTCATGCTATAGGAAGGCTCTCAGGTTTGGAAGGGGAAAGAGTTGGATATCACATTTCATGTTAGAGGTAGGATCTCAGGTTTGGTATTAGAGGCTTTGAGATATCACATTTCATGCTATCAGAAGGGTCTCAGGAATGGAATGGGAAGGAGTTGGATATCACATCTCATGCTAAAGGGAGGGTCTCAGGATTGGAAGGGGAAGGATTTGGATATCACATCTCATGTTATAGGAAGGATCTCAGGTTTGGTATTAGAAGCATTGAGATATCACATCTCATGCTATCGGAAGGATCTCAGGTTTGGTATTAGAAGCATTGAGATATCACATCTCATGCTATCAGAAGAGTCTCAGGATTGGAATAGGAAGGAGTTGGATATCACATCTCATGCTAAAGGGAGGGTCTCAGGTTTGGAAGGGGAAGGATTTGGATATCACATCTCATGTTATCGGAAGGATCTCACGTTTGGTATTAGAAGTATTGAGATATCATATCTCATGCTATAGGGAGGGTCTCAGGATTGGAATGGGAAGGAGTTGGATATCACATCTCATGCTATAGGGAGGGTCTCAGGATTGGAATGGGAAGGACTTAGATATCACATATCATGCTATAGGGAGGGTCTCAGTTTTGATATTAGAAGTATTGAGATATCACATCTCATGCTATCGGAAGCGTCTCAGGATTGGAATGGGAAGGTGCTGGATATCACATCTCATGCTAAAGGAAGGGTCTCAGGTTTGGAACGGGAAGGATTTGGATATCACATCTCATGTTATAGGAAGGGTCTCAGGTTTGGTATAAGCATTGAGATATCACATCTCTGCTATAGGAAGTGTCTCAGGATTGGAATGTGAAGGAGTTGGATATCCCATCTCATTTTATAGGACTGGTCTCAGGTTTGTTATTAGAATCATTGAGATATCATATTGCATGCTGTAGGAAGGGTCTAAGGGTTGGAATGGGAAGGACTTGGATATCACATCTCATGCTATAGATAGGCTCTTAGGTTTGGAAAGGGAAGGAGTTGAATATCACATTTCATGTTAGAGGAAGGATCTCAGGTTTGGTATTAGAAGCATTGAGATATCACATCTCATGCTATAGGAAGGGTCTCATGATTGGAATGGGAAGCAGTTGGATATCACATCTCATGCTATAGGAAGGGTCTCAGGTTTGGTATAAGCATTGAGATATCACATCTCATGCTATAGGACGGGTCTCAGGATTGGAATGGAAGGAGTTGGATATCACATCTCATGTTATAGGAAGGATCTCAGGTTTGGTATTAGAAGCATTGAGACATCACATCTCATGCTATAGGAAGGGTCTCAGGGTTGGAATGGGAAGGAGTTGGACATCACATCTCATCCAATATGAAGGGTCTCAGGTTTGGAATGGGAAGGAATTGGATATCACATCTCATGTTATAGGAAGGATCTCAGGTTTGGTATTAGAAGCATTGAGATATCACATCTCATGCTATAGGAAGGGTCTCAGGATTGGAATGTGAAGGATTTGGATATCACATCTCATGCTAAAGGAAGGGTCTCAGGTTTGGTAGAAGCATTGAGATATCACGTCTCTGCTATCGGAAGGGTCTCAGGATTGGATTGGGAAGGAGTTGGATATCACATCTCATGCCATAGGAAGGGTCTCAGGTTTGGTATAAGCATTGAGATATCACATCTCTGCTATCGGAAGGGTCTCAGGACTGGATTGGGAAGGAGTTGGATATCCCTTCTCATGCTATAGGAAGTGTCTCAGGTTGGAATGGGAAGGAGTTGGATATCACATCTCATGTTATAGGAAGGGTCTCAGGATTGGAATGGGAAGGATTTGGATATCACATCTCTTGCTATAGGAAGGGTCTCAGGATTGGAATGGTTAGGACTTGGATATTACTATCTTGCTATAGGAAGGGTCTCATGTTTGGAATGGGAAGGAGTTGGATATCACATATGCTATAGTTAGTGTCTCAGGTTTGGAACGGGAAGGAGTTGGATATCACATCTCATGTTATAGGAAGGGTCTCAGGTTTGTTAAAAGCATTGAGATATCACATCTCTGCTATTGGAAGCGGCTCAGGATTGGAATGGGAAGGAGTTGGATATCCCATCTCATGTTATAGGAAGAGTCTCTGGTTTGGTATTAGAATCATTGAGATATCACATCGCATGCTGTAGGAAGGGTCTAAGGATTGGAATGGGATGGACTTGGATATCACATCTCATGCTATAGGTAGGCTCTCAGGTTTGGTATAAGCATTGAGATATCACATCTCATGATATAGGAAGGGTCTCAGGATTGGAATGGGAAGGAATTGGATATCACATCTCATGCTATAGGAAGGGTCTCAGATTTGGTATAAGCATTGAGATATCACATCTCTGCTATCGGAAGGGTCTCAGGATTGGAATGGGAAGGAGTTGGATATCCCATCTCATGTTATAGGAAGGGTCTCAGGTTTGGTATTAGAAGCATAGAGATATCACATCTCATGCTATAGGAAGGGTCTCAGGATTTGAATGGCAAGGAGTTGGATATCACATCTCATGCCATAGGAAGGGTCTCAGGTTTGGTATAAGCATTGAGATATCACATCTCTGCTATCGGAAGGGTCTCAGGATTGGATTGGGAAGGAGTTGGATATCCCTTCTCATGCTATAGGAAGGGTCTCAGGTTGGAATGGGAAGGAGTTAGATATCACATCTCATGTTATAGGAAGGGTCTCAGGATTGGAATGGGAAGGATTTGGATATCACATCTCTTGCTATAGGAAGGATCTCAGGATTGGAATGGGTAGGAGTTGGATATTACTTTCTTGCTATAGGAAGGGTCTCATGTTTGGAATGGGAAGGAGTTGGATATCACATATGCTATAGTTAGTGTCTCAGGTTTGGAACGGGAAGGAGTTGGATATCACATCTCATGTTATAGGAAGGGTCTCAGGTTTGGTATAAGCATTGAGATATCACATCTCTGCTATCGGAAGCGGCTCAGGATTGGAATGGGAAGGAGTTGGATATCCCATCTCATGTTATAGGAAGATTCTCTGGTTTGGTATTAGAATCACTGAGATATCACATCTCATGCTATAGGAAGGGTCTCAGGATTGGAATGGGAAGGACTTGGATGTCACATCTCATGCTATAGGGAGGGTCTCAAGTTTGATATTAGAAGCATTGAGATAACAAATCTCATGATATCGGAAGGGTCATAGGATTGGAATGGGAAGGAGTTGGATATCACATCTCATGATAAAGGAAGGGTCTAAGGTTTGGAAGGGGAAGGATTTGGATATCACATCTCATGTTATAGGACGGGTCTCAGGTTTGGTATTAGAAGCATTGAGATATCAAGTCTCATGGTATAAGAAGGGTCTCAGAATTGGAATGGGAAGGAGTTGGATATCACACCTCAAGCTATAGGAAGGGTCTCAGGATTGGAATGGGAAGGAGTTTGATATCACATCTCATGCCATAGTATGGGTCTCAGGTTTGGTAGAAGCATTGGGATATCACATCTCATGCTATCGGAAGGGTATCAGTATTGGATTTGGAAGAAGTTGGATATCCCATCTCATGCTATAGGAAGGGTCTCAGGTTGGAATGGGAAGGAGTTGGATATCACATTTCATGTCATAGGAAGGGTCTCGGGGTTGGAATGGGAAGGACTTGGATATCATATCTCATGCTATAGGACGGGTCTCAGGTTTGTTATTAGAATCATTGAGATATCATATTGCATGTTGTAGGAAGGGTCTAAGGATTGGAATGGGAAGGACTTGGATATCACATCTCATGCTATAGATAGGCTCTTAGGTTTGGAAAGGGAAGGAGTTGGATATCACATTTCATGTTAGAGGAAGGATCTCAGGTTTGGTATTAGAAGCATTGAGATATCACATCTCATGCTATAGGAAGGGTCTCAGGATTGGAATGGGAAGTAGTTGGATATCACATCTCATGCTATAGGAAGGGTCTCAGGTTTGGTATAAGCATTGAGATATCACATCTCATGCTATAGGACGGGTCTCAGGATTGGAATGGAAGGAGTTGGATATCACATCTCATGTTATAGGAAGGATCTCAGGTTTGGTATTAGAAGCATTGAGACATCACATCTCATGCCATAGGAAGGGTCTCAGGGTTGGAATGGGAAGGAGTTGGATATCACATCTCATCCAATAGGAAGGGTCTCAGGTTTGGAATGGGAAGGAATTGGATATCACATCTCATGTTATAGGAAGGATCTCAGGTTTGGTATTAGAAGCATTGAGATATCACATCTCATGCTATACGAAGGGTCTCAGGATTGGAATGTGAAGGATTTGGATATCACATCTCATGCTAAAGGAAGGGTCTCAGGTTTGGTAGAAGCATTGAGATATCACGTCTCTGCTATCGGAAGGGTCTCAGGATTGGATTGGGAAGGAGTTGGATATCCCTTCTCATGCTATAGGAAGGGTCTCAGGATTTGAATGGCAAGGAGTTGGATATCACATCTCATGCCATAGGAAGGGTCTCATGTTTGGTATAAGCATTGAGATATCACATCTCTGCTATCGGAAGGGTCTCAGGATTGGAATGGGAAGGAGTTGGATATTCCCATCTCATGTTATAGGAAGGGTCTCAGGTTTGGTATTAGAAGCATTGAGATATCACATCTCATGCTATAGGAAGGGTCTCAGGATTGGAATGGGAAGGACTTGGATATCACATCTCATGCTATAGGGAGGGTCTCAAGTTTGATATTAGAAGCTTTGAGATATCACATCTCATGATATCGGAAGGGTCTCAGGATTGGAATGGGAAGGAGTTGGATATCACATCTCAAGCTATAGGAAGGGTCTCAGGATTGGAATGGGAAGGACTTGGATATCACATCTCATGCTATAGGAAGGCTCTCAGGTTTGGAGGGGGAAAGAGTTGGATATCACATTTCATGTTAGAGGTAGGATCTCAGGTTTGGTATTAGAGGCATTGAGATATCACATCTCATGCTATCAGAAGGGTCTCAGGAATGGAATGGGAAGGAGTTGGATATCACATCTCATGCTAAAGGGAGGGTCTCAGGTTTGGAAGGGGAAGGATTTGGATATCACATCTCATGTTATAGGAAGGATCTCAGGTTTGGTATTAGAAGCATTGAGATATCACATCTCATGCTATCGGAAGGATCTCAGGTTTGGTATTAGAAGCATTGAGATATCACATCTCATGCTATCAGAAGGGTCTCAGGATTGGAATGGGAAGGAGTTGGATATCACATCTCATGCTAAAGGGAGGGTCTCAGGTTTGGAAGGGGAAGGATTTGGATATCACATCTCATGTTATCGGAAGGATCTCACGTTTGGTATTAGAAGTATTGAGATATCATATCTCATGCTATAGGAAGGGTCTCAGGATTGGAATGGGAAAGAGTTGGATATCACATCTCATGCTATAGGGAGTGTCTCAGGATTGGAATGGGAAGGACTTAGATATCATATCTCATGCTATAGGACGGGTCTCAGGTTTGTTATTAGAATCATTGAGATATCATATTGCATGTTGTAGGAAGGGTCTAAGGATTGGAATGGGAAGGACTTGGATATCACATCTCATGCTATAGATAGGCTCTTAGGTTTGGAAAGGGAAGGAGTTGGATATCACATCTCATGTTATAGGAAGGATCTCAGGTTTGGTATTAGAAGCATTGAGACATCACATCTCATGCCATAGGAAGGGTCTCAGGGTTGGAATGGGAAGGAGTTGGATATCACATCTCATCCAATAGGAAGGGTCTCAGGTTTGGAATGGGAAGGAATTGGATATCACATCTCATGTTATAGGAAGGATCTCAGGTTTGGTATTAGAAGCATTGAGATATCACATCTCATGCTATACGAAGGGTCTCAGGATTGGAATGTGAAGGATTTGGATATCACATCTCATGCTAAAGGAAGGGTCTCAGGTTTGGTAGAAGCATTGAGATATCACGTCTCTGCTATCGGAAGGGTCTCAGGATTGGATTGGGAAGGAGTTGGATATCCCTTCTCATGCTATAGGAAGGGTCTCAGGATTTGAATGGCAAGGAGTTGGATATCACATCTCATGCAATAGGAAGGGTCTCATGTTTGGTATAAGCATTGAGATATCACATCTCTGCTATCGGAAGGGTCTCAGGATTGGAATGGGAAGGAGTTGGATATTCCCATCTCATGTTATAGGAAGGGTCTCAGGTTTGGTATTAGAAGCATTGAGATATCACATCTCATGCTATAGGAAGGGTCTCAGGATTGGAATGGGAAGGACTTGGATATCACATCTCATGCTATAGGGAGGGTCTCAAGTTTGATATTAGAAGCTTTGAGATATCACATCTCATGATATCGGAAGGGTCTCAGGATTGGAATGGGAAGGAGTTGGATATCACATCTCAAGCTATAGGAAGGGTCTCAGGATTGGAATGGGAAGGACTTGGATATCACATCTCATGCTATAGGAAGGCTCTCAGGTTTGGAGGGGGAAAGAGTTGGATATCACATTTCATGTTAGAGGTAGGATCTCAGGTTTGGTATTAGAGGCATTGAGATATCACATCTCATGCTATCAGAAGGGTCTCAGGAATGGAATGGGAAGGAGTTGGATATCACATCTCATGCTAAAGGGAGGGTCTCAGGTTTGGAAGGGGAAGGATTTGGATATCACATCTCATGTTATAGGAAGGATCTCAGGTTTGGTATTAGAAGCATTGAGATATCACATCTCATGCTATCGGAAGGATCTCAGGTTTGGTATTAGAAGCATTGAGATATCACATCTCATGCTATCAGAAGGGTCTCAGGATTGGAATGGGAAGGAGTTGGATATCACATCTCATGCTAAAGGGAGGGTCTCAGGTTTGGAAGGGGAAGGATTTGGATATCACATCTCATGTTATCGGAAGGATCTCACGTTTGGTATTAGAAGTATTGAGATATCATATCTCATGCTATAGGAAGGGTCTCAGGATTGGAATGGGAAAGAGTTGGATATCACATCTCATGCTATAGGGAGTGTCTCAGGATTGGAATGGGAAGGACTTAGATATCACATATCATGCTATAGGGAGGGTCTCAGTTTTGATATTAGAAGCATTGAGATATCACATCTCATGCTATCGGAAGTGTCTCAGGATTGGAATGGGAAGGAGCTGGATATCACATCTCATGCTAAAGGAAGGGTCTCAGGTTTGGAACGGGAAGGATTTGGATATCACATCTCATGTTATAGGAAGGGTCTCAGGTTTGGTATAAGCATTGAGATATCACATCTCTGCTATCGGCAGTGTCTCAGGATTGGAATGGGAAGGAGTTGGATATCCCATCTCATGTTATAGGACGGGTCTCAGGTTTGTTATTAGAATCATTGAGATATCATATTGCATGCTGTAGGAAGGGTCTAAGGGTTGGAATGGGAAGGACTTGGATATCACATCTCATGCTATAGATAGGCTCTTAGGTTTGGAAAGAGAAGGAGTTGGATATCACATTTCATGTTAGAGGAAGGATCTCAGGTTTGGTATTAGAAGCATTGAGATATCACATCTCATGCTATAGGAAGGGTCTCAGGATTGGAATGGGAAGTAGTTGGATATCACATCTCATGCTATAGGAAGGGTCTCAGGTTTGGTATAAGCATTGAGATATCACATCTCATGCTATAAAACGGGTCTCAGGATTGGAATGGAAGGAGTTGGATATCACATCTCATGTTATAGGAAGGATCTCAGGTTTGGTATTAGAAGCATTGAGACATCACATCTCATGCTATAGGAAGGGTCTCAGGGTTGGAATGGGAAGGAGTTGGATATCACATCTCATCCAATAGGAAGGGTCTCAGGTTTGGAATGGGAAGGAATTGGATATCACATCTCATGTTATAGGAAGGATCTCAGGTTTGGTATTAGAAGCATTGAGATATCACATCTCATGCTATAGGAAGGGTCTCAGGATTGGAATGTGAAGGATTTGGATATCACATCTCATGCTAAAGGAAGGGTCTCAGGTTTGGTAGAAGCATTGAGATATCACGTCTCTGCTATCGGAAGGGTCTCAGGATTGGATTGGGAAGGAGTTGGATATCCCTTCTCATGCTATAGGAAGGGTCTCAGGATTTGAATGGCAAGGAGTTGGATATCACATCTCATGCCATAGGAAGGGTCTCAGGTTTGGTATAAGCATTGAGATATCACATCTCTGCTATCGGAAGGGTCTCAGGATTGGATTGGGAAGGAGTTGGATATCCCTTCTCATGCTATAGGAAGTGTCTCAGGTTGGAATGGGAAGGAGTTGGATATCACATCTCATGTTATAGGAAGGGTCTCAGGATTGGAATGGGAAGGATTTGGATATCACATCTCTTGCTATAGGAAGGGTCTCAGGATTGGAATGGGTAGGAGTTGGATATTACTTTCTTGCTATAGGAAGGGTCTCATGTTTGGAATGGGAAGGAGTTGGATATCACATATGCTATAGTTAGTGTCTCAGGTTTGGAACGGGAAGGAGTTGGATATCACATCTCATGTTATAGGAAGGGTCTCAGGTTTGGTATAAGCATTGAGATATCACATCTCTGCTATCGGAAGCAGCTCAGGATTGGAATGGGAAGGAGTTCGATATCCCATCTCATGTTATAGTAAGAGTCTCTGGTTTGGTTTTAGAATCATTGAGATATCACATCGCATGCTGTAGGAAGGGTCTAAGGATTGGAATGGGATGGACTTGGATATCACATCTCATGCTATAGGTAGGCTCTCAGGTTTGGTATAAGCATTGAGATATCACATCTCATGCTATAGGAAGGGTCTCAGGATTGGAATGGGAAGGATTTGGATATCACATCTCATGCTATAGGAAGGGTCTCAGATTTGGTATAGGCATTGAGATATCACATCTCATGCTAAAGGAAGGGTCTCAGGATTGGAATGTTAAGGAGTTGTATATGACATCTCAGGCCATAGGAAGGGTCTCAGGTTTGGTATAAGCATTGAGATATCACATCTCTGCTATCGGAAGGGTCTCAGGATTGGAATGGGAAGGAGTTGGATATCCCATCTCATGTTATAGGAAGGGTCTCAGGTTTGGTATTAGAAGCATAGAGATATCACATCTCATGCTATAGGAAGGGTCTCAGGATTGTAATGGGAAGGACTTGGATGTCACATCTCATGCTATAGGGAGGGTCTCAAGTTTGATATTAGAAGCATTGAGATAACAAATCTCATGATATCGGTAGGGTCTCAGGATTGGAATGGGAAGGAGTTGGATACCACATCTCACGATAAAGGAAGGGTCTAAGGTTTGGAAGGGGAAGGATTTGGATATCACATCTCATGTTATAGGACGGGTCTCAGGTTTGGTATTAGAAGCATTGAGATATCAAGTCTCATGGTATAAGAAGGGTCTCAGAATTGGAATGGGAAGGAGTTGGATATCACACCTCAAGCCATAGGAAGGGTCTCAGGATTGGAATGGGAAGGAGTTTGATATCACATCTCATGCGATAGTATGGGTCTCAGGTTTGGTAGAAGCATTGGGATATCACATCTCATGCTATCGGAAGGGTATCAGTATTGGATTTGGAAGAAGTTGGATATCCCATCTCATGCTATAGGAAGGGTCTCAGGTTGGAATGGGAAGGAGTTGGATATCACATTTCATGTTATACGAAGGGTCTCAGGATTGGAATGGGAAGGACTTGGATATCATATCTCATGCTATAGGACGGGTCTCAGGTTTGTTATTAGAATCATTGAGATATCATATTGCATGCTGTAGGAAGGGTCTAAGGATTGGAATGGGAAGGACCTGGATATCACATCTCATGCTATAGATAGGCTCTTAGGTTTGGAAAGGGAAGGAGTTGGATATCACATTTCATGTTAGAGGAAGGATCTCAGGTTTGGTATTAGAAGCATTGAGATATCACATCTCATGCTATAGGAAGGGTCTCAGGATTGGAATGGGAAGTAGTTGGATATCACATCTCATGCTATAGGAAGGGTCTCAGGTTTGGTATAAGCATTGAGATATCACATCTCATGCTATAGGACGGGTCTCAGGATTGGAATGGAAGGAGTTGGATATCACATCTCATGTTATAGGAAGGATCTCAGGTTTTGTATTAGAAGCATTGAGACATCACATCTCATGCTATAGGAAGGGTCTCAGGGTTGGAATGGGAAGGAGTTGGATATCACATCTCATCCAATAGGAAGGGTCTCAGGTTTGGAAAGTGAAGGAGTTGGATATCACATTTCATGTTAGAGGAAGGATCTCAGGTTTGGTATTAGAAGCATTGAGATATCACATCTCATGCTATAGGAAGGGTCTCAGGATTGGAATGCGAAGTAGTTGGATATCACATCTCATGCTATAGGAAGGGTCTCAGGTTTGGTATAAGCATTGAGATATCACATCTCATGCTATAAAACGGGTCTCAGGATTGGAATGGAAGGAGTTGGATATCACATCTCATGTTATAGGAAGGATCTCAGGTTTGGTATTAGAAGCATTGAGACATCACATCTCATGCTATAGGAAGGGTCTCAGGATTGGAATGTGAAGGATTTGGATATCACATCTCATGCTAAAGGAAGGGTCTCAGGTTTGGTAGAAGCATTGAGATATCACGTCTCTGCTATCGGAAGGGTCTCAGGATTGGATTGGGAAGGAGTTGGATATCCCTTCTCATGCTATAGGAAGGGTCTCAGGATTTGAATGGCAAGGAGTTGGATATCACATCTCATGCCATAGGAAGGGTCTCAGGTTTGGTATAAGCATTGAGATATCACATCTCTGCTATCGGAAGGGTCTCAGGATTGGATTGGGAAGGAGTTGGATATCCCTTCTCATGCTATAGGAAGTGTCTCAGGTTGGAATGGGAAGGAGTTGGATATCACATCTCATGTTATAGGAAGGGTCTCAGGATTGGAATGGGAAGGATTTGGATATCACATCTCTTGCTATAGGAAGGGTCTCAGGATTGGAATGGGTAGGAGTTGGATATTACTTTCTTGCTATAGGAAGGGTCTCATGTTTGGAATGGGAAGGAGTTGGATATCACATATGCTATAGTTAGTGTCTCAGGTTTGGAACGGGAAGGAGTTGGATATCACATCTCATGTTATAGGAAGGGTCTCAGGTTTGGTATAAGCATTGAGATATCACATCTCTGCTATCGGAAGCGGCTCAGGATTGGAATGGGAAGGAGTTGGATATCCCATCTCATGTTATAGTAAGAGTCTCTGGTTTGGTATTAGAATCATTGAGATATCACATTGCATGCTGTAGGAAGGGTCTAAGGATTGGAATGGGATGGACTTGGATATCACATCTCATGCTATAGGTAGGCTCTCAGGTTTGGTATAAGCATTGAGATATCACATCTCATGCTATAGGAAGGGTCTCAGGATTGGAATGGGAAGGATTTGGATATCACATCTCATGCTATAGGAAGGGTCTCAGATTTGGTATAAGCATTGAGATATCACATCTCATGCTAAAAGAAGGGTCTCAGGATTGGAATGGGAAGGAGTTGTATATGACATCTCAGGCCATAGGAAGGGTCTCAGGTTTGGTATAAGCATTGAGATATCACATCTCTGCTATCGGAAGGGTCTCAGGATTGGAATGGGAAGGAGTTGGATATCCCATCTCATGTTATAGGAAGGGTCTCAGGTTTGGTATTAGAAGCATAGAGATATTACATCTCATGCTATAGGAAGGGTCTCAGGATTGGAATGGGAAGGACTTGGATGTCACATCTCATGCTATAGGGAGGGTCTCAAGTTTGATATTAGAAGCATTGAGATAACAAATCTCATGATATCGGAAGGGTCTCAGGATTGGAATGGGAAGGAGTTGGATACCACATCTCATGATAAAGGAAGGGTCTAAGGTTTGGAAGGGGAAGGATTTGGATATCACATCTCATGTTATAGGACGGGTCTCAGGTTTGGTATTAGAAGCATTGAGATATCAAGTCTCATGGTATAAGAAGGGTCTCAGAATTGGAATGGGAAGGAGTTGGATATCACACCTCAAGCTATAGGAAGGGTCTCAGGATTGGAATGGAAAGGAGTTTGATATCACATCTCATGCCATAGTATGGGTCTCAGGTTTGGTAGAAGCATTGGGATATCACATCTCATGCTATCGGAAGGGTATCAGTATTGGATTTGGAAGAAGTTGGATATCCCATCTCATGCTATAGGAAGGGTCTCAGGTTGGAATGGGAAGGAGTTGGATATCACATTTCATGTTATAGGAAGGGTCTCAGGATTGGAATGGGAAGGACTTGGATATCATATCTCATGCTATAGGACGGGTCTCAGGTTTGTTATTAGAATCATTGAGATATCATATTGCATGCTGTAGGAAGGGTCTAAGGATTGGAATGGGAAGGACTTGGATATCACATCTCATGCTATAGATAGGCACTTAGGTTTGGAAAGGGAAGGAGTTGGATATCACATTTCATGTTAGAGGAAGGATCTCAGGTTTGGTATTAGAAGCATTGAGATATCACATCTCATGCTATAGGAAGGGTCTCAGGATTGGAATGGAAAGTAGTTGGATATCACATCTCATGCTATAGGAAGGGTCTCAGGTTTGGTATAAGCATTGAGATATCACATCTCATGCTATAGGACGGGTCTCAGGATTGGAATGGAAGGAGTTGGATATCACATCTCATGTTATAGGAAGGATCTCAGGTTTGGTATTAGAAGCATTGAGACATCACATCTCATGCTATAGGAAGGGTCTCAGGGTTGGAATGGGAAGGAATTGGATATCACATCTCATGTTATAGGAAGGATCTCAGGTTTGGTATTAGAAGCATTGAGATATCACATCTCATGCTATAGGAAGGGTCTCAGGATTGGAATGTGAAGGATTTGGATATCACATCTCATGCTAAAGGAAGGGTCTCAGGTTTGGTAGAAGCATTGAGATATCACGTCTCTGCTATCGGAAGGGTCTCAGGATTGGATTGGGAAGGAGTTGGATATCCCTTCTCATGCTATAGGAAGGGTCTCAGGATTTGAATGGCAAGGAGTTGGATATCACATCTCATGCCATAGGAAGGGTCTCAGGTTTGGTATAAGCATTGAGATATCACATCTCTGCTATCGGAAGGGTCTCAGGATTGGAATGGGAAGGAGTTGGATATTCCCATCTCATGTTATAGGAAGGGTCTCAGGTTTGGTATTAGAAGCATTGAGATATCACATCTCATGCTATAGGAAGGGTCTCAGGATTGGAATGGGAAGGACTTGGATATCACATCTCATGCTATAGGGAGGGTCTCAAGTTTGATATTAGAAGCTTTGAGATATCACATCTCATGATATGGGAAGGGTCTCAGGATTGGAATGGGAAGGAGTTGGATATCACATCTCATGATAAAGGAAGGGTCTATGGTTTGGAAGGGGAAGGATTTGGATATCACATCTCATGTTATATTACGGGTCTCAGGTTTGGTATTAGAAGCATTGAGATATCAAGTCTCAGAGTATAGGAAGGGTCTCAGAATTGGAATGGGAAGGAGTTGGATATCACATCTCAAGCTATAGGAAGGGTCTCTGGATTGGAATGGGAAGGACCTGGATATCACATCTCATGCTATAGGAAGGCTCTCAGGTTTGGAAGGGGAAAGAGTTGGATATCACATTTCATGTTAGAGGTAGGATCTCAGGTTTGGTGTTAGAGGCATTGATATATCACATCTCATGCTATCAGAAGGGTCTCAGGAATGGAATGGGAAGGAGTTGGATATCACATCTCATGCTAAAGGGAGGGTCTCAGGTTTGGAAGGGGAAGGATTTGGATATCACATCTCATGTTATAGGAAGGATCTCAGGTTTGGTATTAGAAGCATTGAGATATCACATCTCATGCTATCGGAAGGATCTCAGGTTTGGTATTAGAAGCATTGAGATATCACATCTCATGCTATCAGAAGGGTCTCAGGATTGGAATGGGAAGGAGTTGGATACCACATCTCATGATAAAGGAAGGGTCTAAGGTTTGGAAGGGGAAGGATTTGGATATCACATCTCATGTTATAGGACGGGTCTCAGGTTTGGTATTAGAAGCATTGAGATATCAAGTCTCATGGTATAAGAAGGGTCTCAGAATTGGAATGGGAAGGAGTTGGATATCACACCTCAAGCTATAGGAAGGGTCTCAGGATTGGAATGGAAAGGAGTTTGATATCACATCTCATGCCATAGTATGGGTCTCAGGTTTGGTAGAAGCATTGGGATATCACATCTCATGCTATCGGAAGGGTATCAGTATTGGATTTGGAAGAAGTTGGATATCCCATCTCATGCTATAGGAAGGGTCTCAGGTTGGAATGGGAAGGAGTTGGATATCACAATTCATGTTATAGGAAGGGTCTCAGGATTGGAATGGGAAGGACTTGGATATCATATCTCATGCTATAGGACGGGTCTCAGGTTTGTTATTAGAATCATTGAGATATCATATTGCATGCTGTAGGAAGGGTCTCAGGATTGGAATGGGAAGGAGTTGGATATCACATCTCATGCTATAGGGAGGGTCTCAAGTTTGATAGAAGCATTGAGATATCACATTTCATGATATCGGAAGGGTCTCAAGATTGGAATGGGAAGGAGTTGGATATCACATCTCATGATAAAGGAAGGGTCTCAGGATTAGAATGGGAAGGAGTTTGATATCACATCTCATGCCATAATATGGGTCTCAGGTTTGGTAGAAGCATTGGGTTATCACATCTCATGCTATCGGAAGGGTATCGGGATTGGATTTGGAAGGAGTTAGATATCCCATCTCATGCTATAGGAAGGGTCTCAGGTTGGAATGGGAAGGAGTTGGATATCACATCTCATGTTATAGGAAGGGTCTCAGGATTGGAATGGGAAGGACTTGGATATCACATCTCATGCTATAGGAAGGCTCTCAGGTTTGCAAGGGGAAAGAGTTGGATATCACATTTCATGTTAGAGGTAGGATCTCAGGTTTGGTATTAGAAGCATTGAGATATCACATCTCATGCTATCAGAAGGATCTCAGGTTTGGTATAGAAGCATTGAGATATCATATCTTATGCTATCAGAAGAGTCTCAGGATTGGAATGGGAAGGAGTTGGATATCACATCTCATGGTAAAGGGAGGGTCTCAGGTTTGGAAGATAAGGATTTGGATATCACATCTCATGTTATAGGAAGGATCTCAGGTTTGGTATTAGAAGTATTGAGATATCACATCTCATGCTATCGGAAGGATCTCAGGTTTGGTATAGAAGCATTGAGATATCATATCTTATGCTATCAGAAGGGTCTCAGGATTGGAATGGGAAGGAGTTGGATATCACATCTCATGCTAAAGGGAGGGTCTCAGGTTTGGAAGGGGAAGGATTTGGATATCACATCTCATGTTATAGGATGGATCTCAGGTTTGGTATTAGAAGTATTGAGATATCACATCTCATGTTATCGGAAGGATCTCAGGTTTGGTATTAGAAGTATTTAGATATCACATCTCATGCTATAGGAAGGGTCTCAGGATTGGAATGGGAAGGAGTTGGATATCACATCTCATGCTAAAGGAAGGGTCTCAGGTTTGGTAGAAGCATTGAGATATCACATCTCATGCTATAGGAAGGGTCTCAGGATTGGAATGGGAAGGACTTAGATATCACATATCATGCTATAGGGAGGGTCTCAGTTTTGATATTAGAAGCATTGAGATATCACATCTCATGCTATCGGAAGTGTCTCAGGATTGGAATGGGAAGGAGCTGGATATCACATCTCATGCTAAAGGAAGGGTCTCAGGTTTGGAACGGGAAGGAGTTGGATATCACATCTCATGTTATAGGAAGGGTCTCAGGTTTGGTATAAACATTGAGATATCACATCTCTGCTATCGGAAGTGTCTCAGGATTGGAATGGGAAGGAGTTGGATATCCCATCTCATGTTATAGGACGGGTCTCAGGTTTTTTATTAGAATCATTGAGATATCATATTGCATGCTGTAGGAAGGGTCTAAGGATTGGAATGCGAAGGACTTGGATATCACATCTCATGCTATAGATAGGCTCTCAGGTTTGGAAAGTGAAGGAGTTGGATATCACATTTCATGTTAGAGGAAGGATCTCAGGTTTGGTATTAGAGGCATTGAGATATCACATCTCAGGCTATAGGAAGGGTCTCAGGATTGGAATGGGAAGGAGTTGGATATCAAATCTCATGCTATAGGAAGGGTCTCAGGTTTGGTATAAGCATTGAGATATCACATCTCATGCTATAGGAAGGGTCTCAGGATTGGAATGGAAGGAGTTGGATATCACATCTCATGTTATAGGAAGGATCTCAGGTTTGGTATTAGAAGCATTGAGACATCACATCTCATGCTATAGGAAGGGTCTCAGGATTGGAATGGGAAGGAGTTGGATATCAAATCTCATGCTATAGGAAGGGTCTCAGGATTGGAATGGGAAGGAGTTGAATATGACATCTCATGCCGTAGGAAGGGTCACAGGTTTGGTATAAACATTGAGATATCACATCTCTGCTATCAAAAGGGTCTCAGGATTGGAATTGGAAGGAGTTGGATATCCCATCTCATGTTATAGAAAGAGTCTCAGGTTTGGTATTAGAAGCATTGAGATATCACATCTCATGGTATAGGAAGTGTCTCAGGATTGGAATGGGAAGGACTTGGATATCACATCTCATGCTATAGGTAGGGTCTCAAGTTTGACATTAGAAGCATTGAGATATCACATCTCATGCTATAGGAAGGGTCTGAGGATTGGAATGGGAAGGAGTTGGATATCACATCTCCTGCTATGGGAAGGGTCTCAGGTTTGGTATAAGCAGTGAGATATCACATCTCATGCTATAGGAAGTGTCTCAGGATTGGAATGGGAAGGAGTTGGATATCACATCTCATGTTATAGGAAGGATCTCAGGTGTGGTATAAGCATTGAGATATCACATCTCTGCTGTCGGAAGGGTCTCAAGATTGGAATGGGAAGGAGTTGGATATTCCCATCTCATGTTATAGGAAGGGTCTCAGGTTTGGTATTAGAAGCATTGAGATATCACATCTCATGCTATAGGAAGGGTCTCAGGATTGGAATGGGAAGGACTTGGATATCACATCTCATGCTATAGGGAGGGTCTCAAGTTTGATATTAGAAGCTTTGAGATATCACATCTCATGATATCGGAAGGGTCTCAGGATTGGAATGGGAAGGAGTTGGATATCACATCACATGATAAAGGAAGGGTCTAAGGTTTGGAAGGGGAAGGATTTGGATATCACATCTCATGCTATAGGACGGGTATCAGTATTGGATTTGGAAGAAGTTGGATATCCCATCTCATGCTATAGGAAGGGTCTCAGGTTGGAATGGGAAGGAGTTGGATATCACATTTCATGTTATAGGAAGGGTCTCAGGATTGGAATGGGAAGGACTTGGATATCATATCTCATGCTATAGGACGGGTCTCAGGTTTGTTATTAGAATCATTGAGATATCATATTGCATGCTGTAGGAAGGGTCTAAGGATTGGAATGGGAAGGACTTGGATATCACATCTCATGCTATAGATAGGCACTTAGGTTTGGAAAGGGAAGGAGTTGGATATCACATTTCATGTTAGAGGAAGGATCTCAGGTTTGGTATTAGAAGCATTGAGATATCACATCTCATGCTATAGGAAGGGTCTCAGGATTGGAATGGAAAGTAGTTGGATATCACATCTCATGCTATAGGAAGGGTCTCAGGTTTGGTATAAGCATTGAGATATCACATCTCATGCTATAGGACGGGTCTCAGGATTGGAATGGAAGGAGTTGGATATCACATCTCATGTTATAGGAAGGATCTCAGGTTTGGTATTAGAAGCATTGAGACATCACATCTCATGCTATAGGAAGGGTCTCAGGGTTGGAATGGGAAGGAATTGGATATCACATCTCATGTTATAGGAAGGATCTCAGGTTTGGTATTAGAAGCATTGAGATATCACATCTCATGCTATAGGAAGGGTCTCAGGATTGGAATGTGAAGGATTTGGATATCACATCTCATGCTAAAGGAAGGGTCTCAGGTTTGGTAGAAGCATTGAGATATCACGTCTCTGCTATCGGAAGGGTCTCAGGATTGGATTGGGAAGGAGTTGGATATCCCTTCTCATGCTATAGGAAGGGTCTCAGGATTTGAATGGCAAGGAGTTGGATATCACATCTCATGCCATAGGAAGGGTCTCAGGTTTGGTATAAGCATTGAGATATCACATCTCTGCTATCGGAAGGGTCTCAGGATTGGAATGGGAAGGAGTTGGATATTCCCATCTCATGTTATAGGAAGGGTCTCAGGTTTGGTATTAGAAGCATTGAGATATCACATCTCATGCTATAGGAAGGGTCTCAGGATTGGAATGGGAAGGACTTGGATATCACATCTCATGCTATAGGGAGGGTCTCAAGTTTGATATTAGAAGCTTTGAGATATCACATCTCATGATATGGGAAGGGTCTCAGGATTGGAATGGGAAGGAGTTGGATATCACATCTCATGATAAAGGAAGGGTCTAAGGTTTGGAAGGGGAAGGATTTGGATATCACATCTCATGTTATATTACGGGTCTCAGGTTTGGTATTAGAAGCATTGAGATATCAAGTCTCAGAGTATAGGAAGGGTCTCAGAATTGGAATGGGAAGGAGTTGGATATCACATCTCAAGCTATAGGAAGGGTCTCTGGATTGGAATGGGAAGGACCTGGATATCACATCTCATGCTATAGGAAGGCTCTCAGGTTTGGAAGGGGAAAGAGTTGGATATCACATTTCATGTTAGAGGTAGGATCTCAGGTTTGGTGTTAGAGGCATTGATATATCACATCTCATGCTATCAGAAGGGTCTCAGGAATGGAATGGGAAGGAGTTGGATATCACATCTCATGCTAAAGGGAGGGTCTCAGGTTTGGAAGGGGAAGGATTTGGATATCACATCTCATGTTATAGGAAGGATCTCAGGTTTGGTATTAGAAGCATTGAGATATCACATCTCATGCTATCGGAAGGATCTCAGGTTTGGTATTAGAAGCATTGAGATATCACATCTCATGCTATCAGAAGGGTCTCAGGATTGGAATGGGAAGGAGTTGGATACCACATCTCATGATAAAGGAAGGGTCTAAGGTTTGGAAGGGGAAGGATTTGGATATCACATCTCATGTTATAGGACGGGTCTCAGGTTTGGTATTAGAAGCATTGAGATATCAAGTCTCATGGTATAAGAAGGGTCTCAGAATTGGAATGGGAAGGAGTTGGATATCACACCTCAAGCTATAGGAAGGGTCTCAGGATTGGAATGGAAAGGAGTTTGATATCACATCTCATGCCATAGTATGGGTCTCAGGTTTGGTAGAAGCATTGGGATATCACATCTCATGCTATCGGAAGGGTATCAGTATTGGATTTGGAAGAAGTTGGATATCCCATCTCATGCTATAGGAAGGGTCTCAGGTTGGAATGGGAAGGAGTTGGATATCACAATTCATGTTATAGGAAGGGTCTCAGGATTGGAATGGGAAGGACTTGGATATCATATCTCATGCTATAGGACGGGTCTCAGGTTTGTTATTAGAATCATTGAGATATCATATTGCATGCTGTAGGAAGGGTCTCAGGATTGGAATGGGAAGGAGTTGGATATCACATCTCATGCTATAGGGAGGGTCTCAAGTTTGATAGAAGCATTGAGATATCACATTTCATGATATCGGAAGGGTCTCAAGATTGGAATGGGAAGGAGTTGGATATCACATCTCATGATAAAGGAAGGGTCTCAGGATTAGAATGGGAAGGAGTTTGATATCACATCTCATGCCATAATATGGGTCTCAGGTTTGGTAGAAGCATTGGGTTATCACATCTCATGCTATCGGAAGGGTATCGGGATTGGATTTGGAAGGAGTTAGATATCCCATCTCATGCTATAGGAAGGGTCTCAGGTTGGAATGGGAAGGAGTTGGATATCACATCTCATGTTATAGGAAGGGTCTCAGGATTGGAATGGGAAGGACTTGGATATCACATCTCATGCTATAGGAAGGCTCTCAGGTTTGCAAGGGGAAAGAGTTGGATATCACATTTCATGTTAGAGGTAGGATCTCAGGTTTGGTATTAGAAGCATTGAGATATCACATCTCATGCTATCAGAAGGATCTCAGGTTTGGTATAGAAGCATTGAGATATCATATCTTATGCTATCAGAAGAGTCTCAGGATAGGAATGGGAAGGAGTTGGATATCACATCTCATGGTAAAGGGAGGGTCTCAGGTTTGGAAGATAAGGATTTGGATATCACATCTCATGTTATAGGAAGGATCTCAGGTTTGGTATTAGAAGTATTGAGATATCACATCTCATGCTATCGGAAGGATCTCAGGTTTGGTATAGAAGCATTGAGATATCATATCTTATGCTATCAGAAGGGTCTCAGGATTGGAATGGGAAGGAGTTGGATATCACATCTCATGCTAAAGGGAGGGTCTCAGGTTTGGAAGGGGAAGGATTTGGATATCACATCTCATGTTATAGGATGGATCTCAGGTTTGGTATTAGAAGTATTGAGATATCACATCTCATGTTATCGGAAGGATCTCAGGTTTGGTATTAGAAGTATTTAGATATCACATCTCATGCTATAGGAAGGGTCTCAGGATTGGAATGGGAAGGAGTTGGATATCACATCTCATGCTAAAGGAAGGGTCTCAGGTTTGGTAGAAGCATTGAGATATCACATCTCATGCTATAGGAAGGGTCTCAGGATTGGAATGGGAAGGACTTAGATATCACATATCATGCTATAGGGAGGGTCTCAGTTTTGATATTAGAAGCATTGAGATATCACATCTCATGCTATCGGAAGTGTCTCAGGATTGGAATGGGAAGGAGCTGGATATCACATCTCATGCTAAAGGAAGGGTCTCAGGTTTGGAACGGGAAGGAGTTGGATATCACATCTCATGTTATAGGAAGGGTCTCAGGTTTGGTATAAACATTGAGATATCACATCTCTGCTATCGGAAGTGTCTCAGGATTGGAATGGGAAGGAGTTGGATATCCCATCTCATGTTATAGGACGGGTCTCAGGTTTTTTATTAGAATCATTGAGATATCATATTGCATGCTGTAGGAAGGGTCTAAGGATTGGAATGCGAAGGACTTGGATATCACATCTCATGCTATAGATAGGCTCTCAGGTTTGGAAAGTGAAGGAGTTGGATATCACATTTCATGTTAGAGGAAGGATCTCAGGTTTGGTATTAGAGGCATTGAGATATCACATCTCAGGCTATAGGAAGGGTCTCAGGATTGGAATGGGAAGGAATTGGATATCAAATCTCATGCTATAGGAAGGGTCTCAGGTTTGGTATAAGCATTGAGATATCACATCTCATGCTATAGGAAGGGTCTCAGGATTGGAATGGAAGGAGTTGGATATCACATCTCATGTTATAGGAAGGATCTCAGGTTTGGTATTAGAAGCATTGAGACATCACATCTCATGCTATAGGAAGGGTCTCAGGATTGGAATGGGAAGGAGTTGGATATCAAATCTCATGCTATAGGAAGGGTCTCAGGATTGGAATGGGAAGGAGTTGAATATGACATCTCATGCCGTAGGAAGGGTCACAGGTTTGGTATAAACATTGAGATATCACATCTCTGCTATCAAAAGGGTCTCAGGATTGGAATTGGAAGGAGTTGGATATCCCATCTCATGTTATAGAAAGAGTCTCAGGTTTGGTATTAGAAGCATTGAGATATCACATCTCATGGTATAGGAAGTGTCTCAGGATTGGAATGGGAAGGACTTGGATATCACATCTCATGCTATAGGTAGGGTCTCAAGTTTGACATTAGAAGCATTGAGATATCACATCTCATGCTATAGGAAGGGTCTGAGGATTGGAATGGGAAGGAGTTGGATATCACATCTCCTGCTATGGGAAGGGTCTCAGGTTTGGTATAAGCAGTGAGATATCACATCTCATGCTATAGGAAGTGTCTCAGGATTGGAATGGGAAGGAGTTGGATATCACATCTCATGTTATAGGAAGGATCTCAGGTGTGGTATAAGCATTGAGATATCACATCTCTGCTATCGGAAGGGTCTCAAGATTGGAATGGGAAGGAGTTGGATATTCCCATCTCATGTTATAGGAAGGGTCTCAGGTTTGGTATTAGAAGCATTGAGATATCACATCTCATGCTATAGGAAGGGTCTCAGGATTGGAATGGGAAGGACTTGGATATCACATCTCATGCTATAGGGAGGGTCTCAAGTTTGATATTAGAAGCTTTGAGATATCACATCTCATGATATCGGAAGGGTCTCAGGATTGGAATGGGAAGGAGTTGGATATCACATCTCATGATAAAGGAAGGGTCTAAGGTTTGGAAGGGGAAGGATTTGGATATCACATCTCATGTTATATTACGGGTCTCAGGTTTGGTATTAGAAGCATTGAGATATCAAGTCTCATAGTATAGGAAGGGTCTCAGAATTGGAATGGGAAGGAGTTGGATATCCCATCTCATGTTATAGGAAGAGTCTCTGGTTTGGTATTAGAATCATTGAGATATCACATCGCATGCTGTAGGAAGGGTCTAAGGATTGGAATGGGATGGACTTGGATATCACATCTCATGCTATAGGTAGGCTCTCAGGTTTGGTATAAGCATTGAGATATCACATCTCATGCTATAGGAAGGGTCTCAGAATTGGAATGGGAAGGAGTTGGATATCACATCTCAAGCTGTAGGAAGGGTCTCAGTATTGGAATGGGAAGGACTTGGATATCACATCTCATGCTATAGGAAGGCTCTCAGGTTTGGAAGGGGAAAGAGTTGGATATCTCATTTCATGTTAGAGGTAGGATCTCAGGTTTGGTATTAGAGGCATTGAGATATCACATCTCATGCTATCAGAAGGGTCTCAGGAATGGAATGGGAAGGAGTTAGATATCACATCTCATGCTAAAGGGAGGGTCTCAGGTTTGGAAGGGGAAGGATTTGGATATCACATCTCATGTTATAGGAAGGATCTCAGGTTTGGTATTAGAAGCATTGAGATATCACATCTCATGCTATCGGAAGGATCTCAGGTTTGGTATTAGAAGCATTGAGATATCACATCTCATGCTATCAGAAGAGTCTCAGGATTGGAATAGGAAGGAGTTGGATATCACATTTCATGCTAAAGGGAGGGTCTCAGGTTTGGAAGGGGAAGGATTTGGATATCACATCTCATGTTATCGGAAGGATCTCACGTTTGGTATTAGAAGTATTGAGATATCATATCTCATGCTATAGGAAGGGTCTCAGGATTGGAATGGGAAGGAGTTGGATATCACATCTCATGCTATAGGGAGGGTCTCAGGATTGGAATGGGAAGGACTTAGATATCACATATCATGCTATAGGGAGGGTCTCAGTTTTGATATTAGAAGCATTGAGATATCACATCTCATGCTATCGGAAGTGTCTCAGGATTGGAATGGGAAGGAGCTGGATATCACATCTCATGCTAAAGGAAGGGTCTCAGGTTTGGAACGGGAAGGATTTGGATATCACATCTCATGTTATAGGAAGGGTCTCAGGTTTGGTATAAGCATTGAGATATCACATCTCTGCTATCGGAAGTGTCTCAGGATTGGAATGGGAAGGAGTTGGATATCCCATCTCATGTTATAGGACGGGTCTCAGGTTTGTTATTAGAATCATTGAGATATCATATTGCATGCTGTAGGAAGGGTCTAAGGGTTGGAATGTGAAGGACTTGGATATCACATCTCATGCTATAGATAGGCTCTTAGGTTTGGAAAGGGAAGGAGTTGGATATCACATTTCATGTTAGAGGAAGGATCTCAGGTTTGGTATTAGAAGCATTGAGATATCACATCTCATGCTATAGGAAGGGTCTCAGCATTGGAATGGGAAGCAGTTGGATATCACATCTCATGCTATAGGAAGGGTCTCAGGTTTGGTATAAGCATTGAGATATCACATCTCATGCTATAGGACGGGTCTCAGGATTGGAATGGAAGGAGTTGGATATCACATCTCATGTTATAGGAAGGATCTCAGGTTTGGTATTAGACGCATTGAGACATCACATCTCATGCTATAGGAAGGGTCTCAGGGTTGGAATGGGAAGGAGTTGGATATCACATCTCATCCAATAGGAAGGGTCTCAGGTTTGGAATGGGAAGGAATTGGATATCACATCTCATGTTATAGGAAGGATCTCAGGTTTGGTATTAGAAGCATTGAGATATCACATCTCATGCTATAGGAAGGGTCTCAGGATTGGAATGTGAAGGATTTGGATATCACATCTCATGCTAAAGGAAGGGTCTCAGGTTTGGTAGAAGCATTGAGATATCACGTCGCTGCTATCGGAAGGGTCTCAGGATTGGATTGGGAAGGAGTTGGATATCCCTTCTCATGCTATAGGAAGGGTCTCAGGATTTGAATGGCAAGGAGTTGGATATCACATCTCATGCCATAGGAAGGGTCTCAGGTTTGGTATAAGCATTGAGATATCACATCTCTGCTATCGGAAGGGTCTCAGGATTGGATTGGGAAGGAGTTGGATATCCCTTCTCATGCTTTAGGAAGTGTCTCAGGTTGGAATGGGAAGGAGTTGGATATCACATCTCATGTTATAGGAAGGGTCTCAGGATTGGAATGGGAAGGATTTGGATATCACATCTCTTGCTATAGGAAGGGTCTCAGGATTGGAATGGGTAGGAGTTGGATATTACTTTCTTGCTATAGGAAGGGTCTCATGTTTGGAATGGGAAGGAGTTGGATATCACATATGCTATAGTTAGTGTCTCAGGTTTGGAACGGGAAGGAGTTGGATATCACATCTCATGTTATAGGAAGGGTCTCAGGTTTGGTATAAGCATTGAGATATCACATCTCTGCTATCGGAAGCGGCTCAGGATTGGAATGGGAAGGAGTTGGATATCCCATCTCATGTTATAGGAAGAGTCTCTGGTTTGGTATTAGAATCATTGAGATATCACATCGCATGCTGTAGGAAGGGTCTAAGGATTGGAATGGGATGTACTTGGATATCACATCTCATGTTATAGGTAGGCTCTCAGGTTTGGTATAAGCATTGAGATATCACATCTCATGCTATAGGGAGGGTCTCAGGATTGGAATGGGAAGGAATTGGATATCACATCTCATGCTATAGGAAGGGTCTCAGATTTGGTATAAGCATTGAGATATCACATCTCATGCTAAAGGAAGGGTCTCAGGATTGGAATGGGAAGGAGTTGTATATGACATCTCAGGCCATGACATCTCAGGCCATAGGAAGGTTCTCAGGTTTGGTGTAAGCATTGAGATATCATATTGCATGCTGTAGGAAGGGTCTAAGGATTGGAATGGGAAGGACCTGGATATCACATCTCATGCTATAGAACGGCTCTCAGGTTTGGAAAGGGAAGGAGTTGGATATCACATCTCATGTTATAGGATGGATCTCAGGTTTGGTATTAGAAGTATTGAGATATCACATCTCATGTTATCGGAAGGATCTCAGGTTTGGTATTAGAAGTATTGAGATATCACATCTCATGCTATAGGAAGGGTCTCAGGATTGGATTGGGAAGGAGTTGGATATCACATCTCATGCTAAAGGAAGGGTCTCAGGTTTGGTAGAAGCATTGAGATATCACATCTCATGCTATAGGAAGGGTCTCAGGATTGGAATGGGAAGGACTTAGATATCACATATCATGCTATAGGGAGGGTCTCAGTTTTGATATTAGAAGCATTGAGATATCACATCTCATGCTATCGGAAGTGTCTCAGGATTGGAATGGGAAGGAGCTGGATATCACATCTCATGCTAAAGGAAGGGTCTCAGGTTTGGAACGGGAAGGAGTTGGATATCACATCTCATGTTATAGGAAGGGTCTCAGGTTTGGTATAAACATTGAGATATCACATCTCTGCTATCGGAAGTGTCTCAGGATTGGAATGGGAAGGAGTTGGATATCCCATCTCATGTTATAGGACGGGTCTCAGGTTTGTTATTGGAATCATTGAGATATCATATTGCATGTTGTAGGAAGGGTCTAAGGGTTGGAATGTGAAGGACTTGGATATCACATCTCATGCTATAGATAGGCTCTTAGGTTTGGAAAGGGAAGGAGTTGGATCTCACATTTCATGTTAGAGGAAGGATCTCAGGTTTGGTATTAGAAGCATTGAGATATCACATCTCATGCTATAGGAAGGGTCTCAGGATTGGAATGGGAAGGAGTTGGATATCACATCTCATGCTATAGGAAGGGTCTCAGGTTTGGTATAAGCATTGAGATATCACATCTCATGCTATAGGAAGGGTCTCAGGATTGGAATGGAAGGAGTTGGATATCACATCTCATGTTATAGGAAGGATCTCAGGTTTGGTATTAGAAGCATTGAGACATCACATCTCATGCTATAGGAAGGGTCTCAGGATTGGAATGGGAAGGAGTTGGATATCAAATCTCATGCTATAGGAAGGGTCTCAGGATTGGAATGGGAAGGAGTTGAATATGACATCTCATGCCGTAGGAAGGGTCTCAGGTTTGGTATAAACATTGAGATATCACATCTCTGCTATCAAAAGGGTCTCAGGATTGGAATGGGAAGGAGTTGGATATCCCATCTCATGTTATAGGAAGAGTCTCAAGTTTGGTATTAGAAGCATTGAGATATCACATCTCATGCTATAGGAAGTGTCTTAGGATTGGAATGGGAAGGACTTGGATATCACATCTCATGCTATAGGTAGGGTCTCAAGTTTGACATTAGAAGCATTGAGATATCACATCTCATGCTATAGGAAGGGTCTGAGGATTGGAATGGGAAGGAGTTGGATATCACATCTCCTGCTATGGGAAGGGTCTCAGGTTTGGTATAAGCAGTGAGATATCACATCTCATGCTATAGGAAGTGTCTCAGGATTGGAATGGGAAGGAGTTGAATATCACATCTCATGTTATAGGAAGGATCTCAGGTTTGGTATAAGCATTGAGATATCACATCTCTGCTATCGGAAGGGTCTCAAGATTGGAATGGGAAGGAGTTGGATATTCCCATCTCATGTTATAGGAAGGGTCTCAGGTTTGGTATTAGAAGCATTGAGATATCACATCTCATGCTATAGGAAGGGTCTCAGGATTGGAATGGGAAGGACTTGGATATCACATCTCATGCTATAGGGAGGGTCTCAAGTTTGATATTAGAAGCTTTGAGATATCACATCTCATGATATCGGAAGGGTCTCAGGATTGGAATGGGAAGGAGTTGGATATCACATCTCATGATAAAGGAAGGGTCTAAGGTTTGGAAGGGGAAGGATTTGGATATCACATCTCATGTTATATTACGGGTCTCAGGTTTGGTATTAGAAGCATTGAGATATCAAGTCTCATAGTATAGGAAGGGTCTCAGAATTGGAATGGGAAGGAGTTGGATATCTCATCTCATGTTATAGGAAGAGTCTCTGGTTTGGTATTAGAATCATTGAGATATCACATCGCATGCTGTAGGAAGGGTCTAAGGATTGGAATGGGATGGACTTGGATATCACATCTCATGCTATAGGTAGGCTCTCAGGTTTGGTATAAGCATTGAGATATCACATCTCATGCTATAGGAAGGGTCTCAGAATTGGAATGGGAAGGAGTTGGATATCACATCTCAAGCTATAGGAAGGGTCTCAGTATTGGAATGGGAAGGACTTGGATATCACATCTCATGCTATAGGAAGGCTCTCAGGTTTGGAAGGGGAAAGAGTTGGATATCTCATTTCATGTTAGAGGTAGGATCTCAGGTTTGGTATTAGAGGCATTGAGATATCACATCTCATGCTATCAGAAGGGTCTCAGGAATGGAATGGGAAGGAGTTAGATATCACATCTCATGCTAAAGGGAGGGTCTCAGGTTTGGAAGGGGAAGGATTTGGATATCACATCTCATGTTATAGGAAGGATCTCAGGTTTGGTATTAGAAGCATTGAGATATCACATCTCATGCTATCGGAAGGATCTCAGGTTTGGTATTAGAAGCATTGAGATATCACATCTCATGCTATCAGAAGAGTCTCAGGATTGGAATAGGAAGGAGTTGGATATCACATTTCATGCTAAAGGGAGGGTCTCAGGTTTGGAAGGGGAAGGATTTGGATATCACATCTCATGTTATCGGAAGGATCTCACGTTTGGTATTAGAAGTATTGAGATATTATATCTCATGCTATAGGAAGGGTCTCAGGATTGGAATGGGAAGGAGTTGGATATCACATCTCATGCTATAGGGAGGGTCTCAGGATTGGAATGGGAAGGACTTAGATATCACATATCATGCTATAGGGAGGGTCTCAGTTTTGATATTAGAAGCATTGAGATATCACATCTCATGCTATCGGAAGTGTCTCAGGATTGGAATGGGAAGGAGCTGGATATCACATCTCATGCTAAAGGAAGGGTCTCAGGTTTGGAACGGGAAGGATTTGGATATCACATCTCATGTTATAGGAAGGGTCTCAGGTTTGGTATAAGCATTGAGATATCACATCTCTGCTATCGGAAGTGTCTCAGGATTGGAATGGGAAGGAGTTGGATATCCCATCTCATGTTATAGGACGGGTCTCAGGTTTGTTATTAGAATCATTGAGATATCATATTGCATGCTGTAGGAAGGGTCTAAGGGTTGGAATGTGAAGGACTTGGATATCACATCTCATGCTATAGATAGGCTCTTAGGTTTGGAAAGGGAAGGAGTTGGATATCACATTTCATGTTAGAGGAAGGATCTCAGGTTTGGTATTAGAAGCATTGTGATATCACATCTCATGCTATATGAAGGGTCTCAGGATTGGAATGGGAAGCAGTTGGATATCACATCTCATGCTATAGGAAGGGTCTCAGGTTTGGTATAAGCATTGAGATATCACATCTCATGCTATAGGACGGGTCTCAGGATTGGAATGGAAGGAGTTGGATATCACATCTCATGTTATAGGAAGGATCTCAGGTTTGGTATTAGACGCATTGAGACATCACATCTCATGCTATAGTAAGGGTCTCAGGGTTGGAATGGGAAGGAGTTGGATATCACATCTCATCCAATAGGAAGGGTCTCAGGTTTGGAATGGGAAGGAATTGGATATCACATCTCATGTTATAGGAAGGATCTCAGGTTTGGTATTAGAAGCATTGAGATATCACATCTCATGCTATAGGAAGGGTCTCAGGATTGGAATGTGAAGGATTTGGATATCACATCTCATGCTAAAGGAAGGGTCTCAGGTTTGGTAGAAGCATTGAGATATCACGTCGCTGCTATCGGAAGGGTCTCAGGATTGGATTGGGAAGGAGTTGGATATCCCTTCTCATGCTATAGGAAGGGTCTCAGGATTTGAATGGCAAGGAGTTGGATATCACATCTCATGCCATAGGAAGGGTCTCAGGTTTGGTATAAGCATTGAGATATCACATCTCTGCTATCGGAAGGGTCTCAGGCTTGGATTGGGAAGGAGTTGGATATCCCTTCTCATGCTATAGGAAGTGTCTCAGGTTGGAATGGGAAGGAGTTGGATATCACATCTCCTGCTATGGGAAGGGTCTCAGGTTTGGTATAAGTAGTGAGATATCACATCTCATGCTATAGGAAGTGTCTCAGGATTGGAATGGGAAGGAGTTGGATATCACATCTCATGTTATAGGAAGGATCTCAGGTTTGGTATAAGCATTGAGATATCACATCTCTGCTATCGGAAAGGGTCTCGAGATTGGAATGGGAAGGAGTTGGATATTCCCATCTCATGTTATAGGAAGGGTCTCAGGTTTGGTATTAGAAGCATTGAGATATCACATCTCATGCTATAGGAAGGGTCTCAGGATTGGAATGGGAAGGACTTGGATATCACATCTCATGCTATAGGGAGGGTCTCAAGTTTGATATTAGAAGCTTTGAGATATCACATCTCATGATATCGGAAGGGTCTCAGGATTGGAATGGGAAGGAGTTGGATATCACATCTCATGATAAAGGAAGGGTCTAAGGTTTGGAAGGGGAAGGATTTGGATATCACATCTCATGTTATATTACGGGTCTCAGGTTTGGTATTAGAAGCATTGAGATATCAAGTCTCATAGTATAGGAAGGGTCTCAGAATTGGAATGGGAAGGAGTTGGATATCCCATCTCATGTTATAGGAAGAGTCTCTGGTTTGGTATTATAATCATTGAGATATCACATCGCATGCTGTAGGAAGGGTCTAAGGATTGGAATGGGATGGACTTGGATATCACATCTCATGCTATAGGTAGGCTCTCAGGTTTGGTATAAGCATTGAGATATCACATCTCATGCTATAGGAAGGGTCTCAGAATTGGAATGGGAAGGAGTTGGATATCACATCTCAAGCTATAGGAAGGGTCTCAGTATTGGAATGGGAAGGACTTGGATATCACATCTCATGCTATAGGAAGGCTCTCAGGTTTGGAAGGGGAAAGAGTTGGATATCTCATTTCATGTTAGAGGTAGGATCTCAGGTTTGGTATTAGAGGCATTGAGATATCACATCTCATGCTATCAGAAGGGTCTCAGGAATGGAATGGGAAGGATTTGGATATCACATCTCATGTTATAGGAAGGATCTCAGGTTTGGTATTAGAAGCATTGAGATATCACATCTCATGCTATCGGAAGGATCTCAGGTTTGGTATTAGAGGCATTGAGATATCACATCTCATGCTAAAGGGAGGGTCTCAGGTTTGGAAGGGGAAGGATTTGGATATCACATCTCATGTTATAGGAAGGATCTCAGGTTTGGTATTAGAAGCATTGAGATATCACATCTCATGCTATCGGAAGGATCTCAGGTTTGGTATTAGAAGCATTGAGATATCACATCTCATGCTATCAGAAGAGTCTCAGGATTGGAATAGGAAGGAGTGGGATATCACATTTCATGCTAAAGGGAGGGTCTCAGGTTTGGAAGGGGAAGGATTTGGATATCACATCTCATGTTATCGGAAGGATCTCACGTTTGGTATTAGAAGTATTGAGATATCATATCTCATGCTATAGGAAGGGTCTCAGGATTGGAATGGGAAGGAGTTGGATATCACATCTCATGCTATAGGGAGGGTCTCAGGATTGGAATGGGAAGGACTTAGATATCACATATCATGCTATAGGGAGGGTCTCAGTTTTGATATTAGAAGCATTGAGATATCACATCTCATGCTATCGGAAGTGTCTCAGGATTGGAATGGGAAGGAGCTGGATATCACATCTCATGCTAAAGGAAGGGTCTCAGGTTTGGAACGGGAAGGATTTGGATATCACATCTCATGTTATAGGAAGGGTCTCAGGTTTGGTATAAGCATTGAGATATCACATCTCTGCTATCGGAAGTGTCTCAGGATTAGAATGGGAAGGAGTTGGATATCCCATCTCATGTTATAGGACGGGTCTCAGGTTTGTTATTAGAATCATTGAGATATCATATTGCATGCTGTAGGAAGGGTCTAAGGGTTGGAATGTGAAGGACTTGGATATCACATCTCATGCTATAGATAGGCTCTTAGGTTTGGAAAGGGAAGGAGTTGGATATCACATTTCATGTTAGAGGAAGGATCTCAGGTTTGGTATTAGAAGCATTGAGATATCACATCTCATGCTATAGGAAGGGTCTCAGGATTGGAATGGGAAGCAGTTGGATATCACATCTCATGCTATAGGAAGGGTCTCAGGTTTGGTATAAGCATTGAGACATCACATCTCATGCTATAGGAAGGGTCTCAGGGTTGGAATGGGAAGGTGTTGGATATCACATCTCATCCAATAGGAAGGGTCTCAGGTTTGGAATGGGAAGGAATTGGATATCACATCTCATGTTATAGGAAGGATCTCAGGTTTGGTATTAGAAGCATTGAGATATCACATCTCATGCTATAGGAAGGGTCTCAGGATTGGAATGTGAAGGATTTGGATATCACATCTCATGCTAAAGGAAGGGTCTCAGGTTTGGTAGAAGCATTGAGATATCACGTCGCTGCTATCGGAAGGGTCTCAGGATTGGATTGGGAAGGAGTTGGATATCCCTTCTCATGCTATAGGAAGGGTCTCAGGATTTGAATGGCAAGGAGTTGGATATCACATCTCATGCCATAGGAAGGGTCTCAGGTTTGGTATAAGCATTGAGATATCACATCTCTGCTATCGGAAGGGTCTCAGGATTGGATTGGGAAGGAGTTGGATATCCCTTCTCATGCTATAGGAAGTGTCTCAGGTTGGAATGGGAAGGAGTTGGATATCACATCTCATGTTATAGGAAGGGTCTCAGGATTGGAATGGGAAGGATTTGGATATCACATCTCTTGCTATAGGAAGGGTCTCAGGATTGGAATGGGTAGGAGTTGGATATTACTTTCTTGCTACAGGAAGGGTCTCATGTTTGGAATGGGAAGGAGTTGGATATCACATATGCTATAGTTAGTGTCTCAGGTTTGGAACGGGAAGGAGTTGGATATCACATCTCATGTTATAGGAAGGGTCTCAGGTTTGGTATAAGCATTGAGATATCACATCTCTGCTATCGGAAGCGGCTCAGGATTGGAATGGGAAGGAGTTGGATATCCCATCTCATGTTATAGGAAGAGTCTCTGGTTTGGTATTAGAATCATTGAGATATCACATCGCATGCTTTAGGAAGGGTCTAAGGATTGGAATGGGATGGACTTGGATATCACATCTCATGTTATAGGTAGGCTCTCAGGTTTGGTATAAGCATTGAGATATCACATCTCATGCTATAGGAAGGGTCTCAGGATTGGAATGGGAAGGAATTGGATATCACATCTCATGCTATAGGAAGGGTCTCAGATTTGGTATAAGCATTGAGATATCACATCTCATGCTAAAGGAAGGGTCTCAGGATTGGAATGGGAAGGAGTTGTATATGACATCTCAGGCCATGACATCTCAGGCCATAGGAAGGTTCTCAGGTTTGGTATAAGCATTGAGATATCATATTGCATGCTGTAGGAAGGGTCTAAGGATTGGAATGGGAAGGACCTGGATATCACATCTCATGCTATAGAACGGCTCTCAGGTTTGGAAAGGGAAGGAGTTGGATATCACATCTCATGTTATAGTATGGATCTCAGGTTTGGTATTAGAAGTATTGAGATATCACATCTCATGTTATCGGAAGGATCTCAGGTTTGGTATTAGAAGTATTGAGATATCACATCTCATGCTATAGGAAGGGTCTCAGGATTGGAATGGGAAGGAGTTGGATATCACATCTCATGCTAAAGGAAGGGTCTCAGGTTTGGTAGAAGCATTGAGATATCACATCTCATGCTATAGGAAGGGTCTCAGGATTGGAATGGGAAGGACTTAGATATCACATATCATGCTATAGGGAGGGTCTCAGTTTTGATATTAGAAGCATTGAGATATCACATCTCATGCTATCGGAAGTGTCTCAGGATTGGAATGGGAAGGAGCTGGATATCACATCTCATGCTAAAGGAAGAGTCTCAGGTTTGGAACGGGAAGGAGTTGGATATCACATCTCATGTTATAGGAAGGGTCTCAGGTTTGGTATAAACATTGAGATATCACATCTCTGCTATCGGAAGTGTCTCAGGATTGGAATGGGAAGGAGTTGGATATCCCATCTCATGTTATAGGACGGGTCTCAGGTTTGTTATTGGAATCATTGAGATATCATATTGCATGCTGTAGGAAGGGTCTAAGGGTTGGAATGTGAAGGACTTGGATATCACATCTCATGCTATAGATAGGCTCTTAGGTTTGGAAAGGGAAGGAGTTGGATCTCACATTTCATGTTAGAGGAAGGATCTCAGGTTTGGTATTAGAAGCATTGAGATATCACATCTCATGCTATAGGAAGGGTCTCAGGATTGGAATGGGAAGGAGTTGGATATCACATCTCATGCTATAGGAAGGGTCTCAGGTTTGGTATAAGCATTGATATATCACATCTCATGCTATAGGAAGGGTCTCAGGATTGGAATGGAAGGAGTTGGATATCACATCTCATGTTATAGGAAGGATCTCAGGTTTGGTATTAGAAGCATTGAGACATCACATCTCATGCTATAGGAAGGGTCTCAGGATTGGAATGGGAAGGAGTTGGATATCAAATCTCATGCTATAGGAAGCGTCTCAGGATTGGAATGGGAAGGAGTTGAATATGACATCTCATGCCGTAGGAAGGGTCTCAGGTTTGGTATAAACATTGAGATATCACATCTCTGCTATCAAAAGGGTCTCAGGATTGGAATGGGAAGGAGTTGGATATCCCATCTCATGTTATAGGAAGAGTCTCAGGATTGGAATGGGAAGGAGTTGGATATCAAATCTCATGCTATAGGAAGGGTCTCAGGATTGGAATGGGAAGGAGTTGAATATGACATCTCATGCCGTAGGAAGGGTCTCAGGTTTGGTATAAACATTGAGATATCACATCTCTGCTATCAAAAGGGTCTCAGGATTGGAATGGGAAGGAGTTGGATATCCCATCTCATGTTATAGGAAGAGTCTCAAGTTTGGTATTAGAAGCATTGAGATATCACATCTCATGCTATAGGAAGTGTCTTAGGATTGGAATGGGAAGGACTTGGATATCACATCTCATGCTATAGGTAGGGTCTCAAGTTTGACATTAGAAGCATTGAGATATCACATCTCATGCTATAGGAAGGGTCTGAGGATTGGAATGGGAAGGAGTTGGATATCACATCTCCTGCTATGGGAAGGGTCTCAGGTTTGGTATAAGCAGTGAGATATCACATCTCATGCTATAGGAAGTGTCTCAGGATTGGAATGGGAAGGAGTTGGATATCACATCTCATGTTATAGGAAGGATCTCAGGTTTGGTATAAGCATTGAGATATCACATCTCTGCTATCGGAAGGGTCTCAAGATTGGAATGGGAAGGAGTTGGATATTCCCATCTCATGTTATAGGAAGGGTCTCAGGTTTGGTATTAGAAGCATTGAGATATCACATCTCATGCTATAGGAAGGGTCTCAGGATTGGAATGGGAAGGACTTGGATATCACATCTCATGCTATAGGGAGGGTCTCAAGTTTGATATTAGAAGCTTTGAGATATCACATCTCATGATATCGGAAGGGTCTCAGGATTGGAATGGGAAGGAGTTGGATATCACATCTCATGATAAAGGAAGGGTCTAATGTTTGGAAGGGGAAGGATTTGGATATCACATCACATGTTATATTACGGGTCTCAGGTTTGGTATTAGAAGCATTGAGATATCAAGTCTCATAGTATAGGAAGGGTCTCAGAATTGGAATGGGAAGGAGTTGGATATCCCATCTCATGTTATAGGAAGAGTCTCTGGTTTGGTATTAGAATCATTGAGATATCACATCGCATGCTGTAGGAAGGGTCTAAGGATTGGAATGGGATGGACTTGGATATCACATCTCATGTTATAGGTAGGCTCTCAGGTTTGGTATAAGCATTGAGATATCACATCTCATGCTATAGGAAGGGTCTCAGAAATGGAATGGGAAGGAGTTGGATATCACATCTCAAGCTATAGGAAGGGTCTCAGTATTGGAATGGGAAGGACTTGGATATCACATCTCATGCTATAGGAAGGCTCTCTGGTTTGGAAGGGGAAAGAGTTGGATATCTCATTTCATGTTAGAGGTAGGATCTCAGGTTTGGTATTAGAGGCATTGAGATATCACATCTCATGCTATCAGAAGGGTCTCAGGAATAAAATGGGAAGGAGTTAGATATCACATCTCATGCTAAAGGGAGGGTCTCAGGTTTGGAAGGGGAAGGATTTGGATATCACATCTCATGTTATAGGAAGGATCTCAGGTTTGGTATTAGAAGCATTGAGATATCACATCTCATGCTATCGGAAGGATCTCAGGTTTGGTATTAGAAGCATTGAGATATCACATCTCATGCTATCAGAAGAGTCTCAGGATTGGAATAGGAAGGAGTTGGATATCACATTTCATGCTAAAGGGAGGGTCTCAGGTTTGGAAGAGGAAGGATTTGGATATCACATCTCATGTTATCGGAAGGATCTCACGTTTGGTATTAGAAGTATTGAGATATCATATCTCATGCTATAGGAAGGGTCTCAGGATTGGAATGGGAAGGAGTTGGATATCACATCTCATGCTATAGGGAGGGTCTCAGGATTGGAATGGGAAGGACTTAGATATCACATATCATGCTATAGGGAGGGTCTCAGTTTTGATATTAGAAGCATTGAGATATCACATCTCATGCTATCGGAAGTGTCTCAGGATTGGAATGGGAAGGAGCTGGATATCACATCTCATGCTAAAGGAAGGGTCTCAGGTTTGGAACGGGAAGGATTTGGATATCACATCTCATGTTATAGGAAGGGTCTCAGGTTTGGTATAAGCATTGAGATATCACATCTCTGCTATCGGAAGTGTCTCAGGATTGGAATGGGAAGGAGTTGGATATCTCATCTCATGTTATAGGACGGGTCTCAGGTTTGTTATTAGAATCATTGAGATATCATATTGCATGCTGTAGGAAGGGTCTAAGTGTTGGAATGTGAAGGACTTGGATATCACATCTCATGCTATAGATAGGCTCTTAGGTTTGGAAAGGGAAGGAGTTGGATATCACATTTCATGTTAGAGGAAGGATCTCAGGTTTGGTATTAGAAGCATTGAGATATCACATCTCATGCTATAGGAAGGGTCTCAGGATTGGAATGGGAAGCAGTTGGATATCACATCTCATGCTATAGGAAGGGTCTCAGGTTTGGTATAAGCCTTGAGATATCACATCTCATGCTATAGGACGGGTCTCAGGATTGGAATGGAAGGAGTTGGATATCCCATCTCATGTTATAGGACGGATCTCAGATTTGTTATTAGAATCATTGAGATATCATATTGCATGCTGTAGGAAGGGTCTAAGTGTTGGAATGTGAAGGACTTGGATATCACATCTCATGCTATAGATAGGCTCTTAGGTTTGGAAAGGGAAGGAGTTGGATATCACATTTCATGTTAGAGGAAGGATCTCAGGTTTGGTATTAGAAGCATTGAGACATCAAATCTCATGCTATAGGAAGGGTCTCAGGGTTGGAATGGGAAGGAGTTGGATATCACATCTCATCCAATAGGAAGGGTCTCAGGTTTGGAATGGGAAGGAATTGGATATCACATCTCATGTTATAGGAAGGATCTCAGGTTTGGTATTAGAAGCATTGAGATATCACATCTCATGCTATAGGAAGGGTCTCAGGATTGGAATGTGAAGGATTTGGATATCACATCTCATGCTAAAGGAAGGGTCTCAGGTTTGGTAGAAGCATTGAGATATCACGTCGCTGCTATCGGAAGGGTCTCAGGATTGGATTGGGAAGGAGTTGGATATCCCTTCTCATGCTATAGGAAGGGTCTCAGGATTTGAATGGCAAGGAGTTGGATATCACATCTCATGCCATAGGAAGGGTCTCAGGTTTGGTATAAGCATTGAGATATCACATCTCTGCTATCGGAAGGGTCTCAGGATTGGATTGGGAAGGAGTTGGATATCCCTTCTCATGCTATAGGAAGTGTCTCAGGTTGGAATGGGAAGGAGTTGGATATCACATCTCATGTTATAGGAAGGGTCTCAGGATTGGAATGGGAAGGATTTGGATATCACATCTCTTGCTATAGGAAGGGTCTCAGGATTGGAATGGGTAGGAGTTGGATATTACTTTCTTGCTATAGGAAGGGTCTCATGTTTGGAATGGGAAGGAGTTGGATATCACATATGCTATAGTTAGTGTCTCAGGTTTGGAACGGGAAGGAGTTGGATATCACATCTCATGTTATAGGAAGGGTCTCAGGTTTGGTATAAACATTGAGATATCACATCTCTGCTATCGGAAGCGGCTCAGGATTGGAATGGGAAGGAGTTGGATATCCCATCTCATGTTATAGGAAGAGTCTCTGGTTTGGTATTAGAATTATTGCGATATCACATCGCATGCTGTAGGAAGGGTCTAAGGATTGGAATGGGATAGACTTGGATATCACATCTCATGTTATAGGTAGGCTCTCAGGTTTGGTATAAGCATTGAGATATCACATCTCATGCTATAGGAAGGGTCTCAGGATTGGAATGGGAAGGAATTGGATATCACATCTCATGCTAGAGGAAGTGTCTCAGATTTGGTATAAGCATTGAGATATCACATCTCATGCTAAAGGAAGGGTCTCAGGATTGGAATGGGAAGGAGTTGTATATGACATCTCAGGCCATAGGAAGGTTCTCAGGTTTGGTATAAGCATTGAGATATCACATCTCTGCTATCGGAAAGGTCTCAGGATTGGAATGGGAAGGAGTTGGATATCCCATCTCATGTTATAGGAAGGGTCTCAGGTTTGGTATTAGAAGCATAGAGATATCACATCTCATGCTATAGGAAGGGTCTCAGGATTGGAATGGGAAGGACTTGGATGTCACATCTCATGCTATAGGGAGGGTCTCAAGTTTGATATTAGAAGCATTGAGATAACAAATCTCATGATATCGGAAGGGTCTCAGGATTGGAATGGGAAGGAGTTTGATATCACATCTCATGCCATACTATGGGTCTCAGGTTTGGTAGAAGCATTGGGATATCACATCTCATGCTATCGGAAGGGTATCAGTATTGGATTTGGAAGAAGTTGGATATCCCATCTCATGCTATAGGAAAGGTCTCAGGTTGGAATGGGAAGGAGTTGGATATCACATTTCATGTTATAGGAAGGGTCTCAGGATTGGAATGGGAAGGACTTGGATATCATATCTCATGCTATAGGACGGGTCTCAGGTTTGTTATTAGAATCATTGAGATATCATATTGCATGCTGTAGGAAGGGTCTAAGGATTGGAATGGGAAGGACCTGGATATCACATCTCATGCTATAGAACAGCTCTCAGGTTTGGAAAGGGAAGGAGTTGGATATCACATCTCATGTTATAGGATGGATCTCAGGTTTGGTATTAGAAGTATTGAGATATCACATCTCATGTTATCGGAAGGATCTCAGGTTTGGTATTAGAAGTATTGAGATATCACATCTCATGCTATAGGAAGGGTCTCAGGATTGGAATGGGAAGGAGTTGGATATCACATCTCATGCTAAAGGAAGGGTCTCAGGTTTGGTAGAAGCATTGAGATATCACATTTCATGCTATAGGAAGGGTCTCAGGATTGGAATGGGAAGGACTTAGATATCACATATCATGCTATAGGGAGGGTCTCAGTTTTGATATTAGAAGCATTGAGATATCACATCTCATGCTATCGGAAGTGTCTCAGGATTGGAATGGGAAGGAGCTGGATATCACATCTCATGCTAAAGGAAGGGTCTCAGGTTTGGAACGGGAAGGAGTTGGATATCACATCTCATGTTATAGGAAGGGTCTCAGGTTTGGTATAAACATTGAGATATCACATCTCTGCTATCGGAAGTGTCTCAGGATTGGAATGGGAAGGAGTTGGATATCCCATCTCATGTTATAGGACGGGTCTCAGGTTTGTTATTAGAATCATTGAGATATCATATTGCATGCTGTAGGAAGGGTCTAAGGGTTGGAATGTGAAGGACTTGGATATCACATCTCATGCTATAGATAGGCTCTTAGGTTTGGAAAGGGAAGGAGTTGGATCTAACATTTCATGTTAGAGGAAGGATCTCAGGTTTGGTATTAGAAGCATTGAGATATCACATCTCATGCTATAGGAAGGGTCTCAGGATTGGAATGGGAAGGAGTTGGATATCACATCTCATGCTATAGGAAGGGTCTCAGGTTTGGTATAATCATTGAGATATCACATCTCATGCTATAGGAAGGGTCTCAGGATTGGAATGGAAGGAGTTGGATATCACATCTCATGTTATAGGAAGGATCTCAGGTTTGGTATTAGAAGCATTGAGACATCACATCTCATGCTATAGGAAGGGTCTCAGGATTGGAATGGGAAGGAGTTGGATATCAAATCTCATGCTATAGGAAGCGTCTCAGGATTGGAATGGGAAGGAGTTGAATATGACATCTCATGCCGTAGGAAGGGTCTCAGGTTTGGTATAAACATTGAGATATCACATCTCTGCTATCAAAAGGGTCTCAGGATTGGAATGGGAAGGAGTTGGATATCCCATCTCATGTTATAGGAAGAGTCTCAGGTTTGGTATTAGAAGCATTGAGATATCACATCTCATGCTATAGGAAGTGTCTCAGGATTGGAATGGGAAGGAGTTGGATATCACATCTCATGTTATAGGAAGGGTCTCAGGATTGGAATGGGAAGGATTTGGATATCACATCTCTTGCTATAGGAAGGGTCTCAGGATTGGAATGGGTAGGAGTTGGATATTACTTTCTTGCTATAGGAAGGGTCTCATGTTTGGAATGGGAAGGAGTTGGATATCACATCTCATGTTATAGGAAGGGTCTCAGGTTTGGTATAAGCAGTGAGATATCACATCTCTGCTATCGGAAGCGGCTCAGGATTGGAATGGGAAGGAGTTGGATATCCCATCTCATGTTATAGGAAGAGTCTCTGGTTTGGTATTAGAATCATTGAGATATCACATCGCATGCTGTAGGAAGGGTCTAAGGATGGGAATGGGATGGACTTGGATATCACATCTCAAGCTATAGGAAGGGTCTCACATTTGGTATAAGCATTGAGATATCACATCTCATGCTATAGGAAGGGTCTCAGGATTGGAATGGGAAGGAATTGGATATCACATCTCATGCTATAGGAAGGGTCTCAGATTTGGTATAAGCATTGAGATATCACATCTCATGCTAAAGGAAGGGTCTCAGGATTGGAATGGGAAGGAGTTGTATATGACATCTCAGGCCATAGGAAGGTTCTCAGGTTTGGTATAAGCATTGAGATATCACATCTCTGCTATCGGAAAGGTCTCAGGATTGGAATGGGAAGGAGTTGGATATCCCATCTCATGTTATAGGAAGGGTCTCAGGTTTGGTATTAGAAGCATAGAGATATCACATCTCATGCTATAGGAAGGGTCTCAGGATTGGAATGGGAAGGACTTGGATGTCACATCTCATGCTATAGGGACGGTCTCAAGTTTGATATTAGAAGCATTGAGATAACAAATCTCATGATATCGGAAGGGTCTCAGGATTGGAATGGGAAGGATTTGGATATCACATCTCATGTTATAGGACGGGTCTCAGGTTTAATATTAGAAGCATTGAGATATCAAGTCTCATGGTATAAGAAGGGTCTCAGAATTGGAATGGGAAGGAGTTGGATATCACACCTCAAGCTATAGGAAGGGTCTCAGGATTGGAATGGGAAGGAGTTTGATATCACATCTCATGCCATAGTATGGGTCTCAGGTTTGGTAGAAGCATTGGGATATCACATCTCATGCTATCGGAAGGGTATCAGTATTGGATTTGGAAGAAGTTGGATATCCCATCTAATGCTATAGGAAGGGTCTCAGGTTGGAATGGGAAGGAGTTGGATATCACATTTCATGTTATAGGAAGGGTCTCAGGATTGGAATGGGAAGGACTTGGATATCATATCTCATGCTATAGGACGGGTCTCAGGTTTGTTATTAGAATCATTGAGATATCATATTGCATGCTGTAGGAAGGGTCTAAGGATTGGAATGGGAAGGACCTGGATATCACATCTCATGCTATAGAACGGCTCTCAGGTTTGGAAAGGGAAGGAGTTGGATATCACATCTCATGTTATAGGATGGATCTCAGGTTTGGTATTAGAAGTATTGAGATATCACATCTCATGCTATAGGAAGGGTCTCAGGATTGGAATGGGAAGGAGTTGGATATCACATCTCATGCTATAGGGAGGGTCTCAGTTTTGATATTAGAAGCATTGAGATATCACATCTCATGCTATCGGAAGTGTCTCAGGATTGGAATGGGAAGGAGCTGGATATCACATCTCATGCTAAAGGAAGGGTCTCAGGTTTGGAACGGGAAGGAGTTGGATATCACATCTCATGTTATAGGAAGGGTCTCAGGTTTGGTATAAACATTGAGATATCACATCTCTGCTATCGGAAGTGTCTCAGGATTGGAATGGGAAGGAGTTGGATATCCCATCTCATGTTATAGGACGGGTCTCAGGTTTGTTATTAGAATCATTGAGATATCATATTGCATGCTGTAGGAAGGGTCTAAGGGTTGGAATGTGAAGGACTTGGATATCACATCTCATGCTATAGATAGGCTCTTAGGTTTGGAAAGGGAAGGAGTTGGATCTCACATTTCATGTTAGAGGAAGGATCTCAGGTTTGGTATTAGAAGCATTGAGATATCACATCTCATGCTATAGGAAGGGTCTCATGATTGGAATGGGAAGGAGTTGGATATCACATCTCATGCTATAGGAAGGGTCTCAGGTTTGGTATAAGCATTGAGATATCACATCTCATGCTATAGGATGGTCTCAGGATTCGAATGGAAGGAGTTGGATATCACATCTCATGTCATAGGAAGGATCTCAGGTTTGGTATTAGAAGCATTGAGACATCACATCTCATGCTATAGGAAGGGTCTCAGGATTGGAATGGGAAGGAGTTGGATATCAAATCTCATGCTATAGGAAGGGTCTCAGGATTGGAATGGGAAGGAGTTGAATATGACATCTCATGCCGTAGGAAGGGTCTCAGGTTTGGTATAAACATTGAGATATCACATCTCTGCTATCAAAAGGGTCTCAGGATTGGAATGGGAAGGAGTTGGATATCCCATCTCATGTTATAGGAAGAGTCTCAGGTTTGGTATTAGAAGCATTGAGATATCACATCTCATGCTATAGGAAGTGTCTCAGGATTGGAATGGGAAGGACTTGGATATCACATCTCATGCTATAGGTAGGGTCTCAAGTTTGACATTAGAAGCATTGAGATATCACATCTCATGCTATAGGAAGGGTCTGAGGATTGGAATGGGAAGGAGTTGGATATCACATCTCCTGCTATGGGAAGGGTCTCAGGTTTGGTATAAGCAGTGAGATATCACATCTCATGCTATAGGAAGTGTCTCAGGATTGGAATGGGAAGGAGTTGGATATCACATCTCATGTTATAGGAAGGATCTCAGGTTTGGTATAAGCATTGAGATATCACATCTCTGCTATCGGAAGGGTCTCAAGATTGGAATGGGAAGGAGTTGGATATTCCCATCTCATGTTATAGGAAGGGTCTCAGGTTTGGTATTAGAAGCATTGAGATATCACATCTCACGCTATAGGAAGGGTCTCAGGATTGGAATGGGAAGGACTTGGATATCACATCTCATGCTATAGGGAGGGTCTCAAGTTTGATATTAGAAGCTTTGAGATATCACATCTCATGCTATCGGAAGGGTCTCAGGATTGGAATGTGAAGGATTTGGATATCACATCTCATGCTAAAGGAAGGGTCTCAGGTTTGGTAGAAGCATTGAGATATCACGTCGCTGCTATCGGAAGGGTCTCAGGATTGGATTGGGAAGGAGTTGGATATCCCTTCTCATGCTATAGGAAGGGTCTCAGGATTTGAATGGCAAGGAGTTGGATATCACATCTCATGCCATAGGAAGGGTCTCAGGTTTGGTATAAGCATTGAGATATCACATCTCTGCTATCGGAAGGGTCTCAGGATTGGATTGGGAAGGAGTTGGATATCCCTTCTCATGCTATAGGAAGTGTCTCAGGTTGGAATGGGAAGGAGTTGGATATCACATCTCATGTTATAGGAAGGGTCTCAGGATTGGAATGGGAAGGATTTGGATATCACATCTCTTGCTATAGGAAGGGTCTCAGGATTGGAATGGGTAGGAGTTGGATATTACTTTCTTGCTACAGGAAGGGTCTCATGTTTGGAATGGGAAGGAGTTGGATATCACATATGCTATAGTTAGTGTCTCAGGTTTGGAACGGGAAGGAGTTGGATATCACATCTCATGTTATAGGAAGGGTCTCAGGTTTGGTATAAGCATTGAGATATCACATCTCTGCTATCGGAAGCGGCTCAGGATTGGAATGGGAAGGAGTTGGATATCCCATCTCATGTTATAGGAAGAGTCTCTGGTTTGGTATTAGAATCATTGAGATATCACATCGCATGCTTTAGGAAGGGTCTAAGGATTGGAATGGGATGGACTTGGATATCACATCTCATGTTATAGGTAGGCTCTCAGGTTTGGTATAAGCATTGAGATATCACATCTCATGCTATAGGAAGGGTCTCAGGATTGGAATGGGAAGGAATTGGATATCACATCTCATGCTATAGGAAGGGTCTCAGATTTGGTATAAGCATTGAGATATCACATCTCATGCTAAAGGAAGGGTCTCAGGATTGGAATGGGAAGGAGTTGTATATGACATCTCAGGCCATGACATCTCAGGCCATAGGAAGGTTCTCAGGTTTGGTATAAGCATTGAGATATCATATTGCATGCTGTAGGAAGGGTCTAAGGATTGGAATGGGAAGGACCTGGATATCACATCTCATGCTATAGAACGGCTCTCAGGTTTGGAAAGGGAAGGAGTTGGATATCACATCTCATGTTATAGTATGGATCTCAGGTTTGGTATTAGAAGTATTGAGATATCACATCTCATGTTATCGGAAGGATCTCAGGTTTGGTATTAGAAGTATTGAGATATCACATCTCATGCTATAGGAAGGGTCTCAGGATTGGAATGGGAAGGAGTTGGATATCACATCTCATGCTAAAGGAAGGGTCTCAGGTTTGGTAGAAGCATTGAGATATCACATCTCATGCTATAGGAAGGGTCTCAGGATTGGAATGGGAAGGACTTAGATATCACATATCATGCTATAGGGAGGGTCTCAGTTTTGATATTAGAAGCATTGAGATATCACATCTCATGCTATCGGAAGTGTCTCAGGATTGGAATGGGAAGGAGCTGGATATCACATCTCATGCTAAAGGAAGAGTCTCAGGTTTGGAACGGGAAGGAGTTGGATATCACATCTCATGTTATAGGAAGGGTCTCAGGTTTGGTATAAACATTGAGATATCACATCTCTGCTATTCGAAGTGTCTCAGGATTGGAATGGGAAGGAGTTGGATATCCCATCTCATGTTATAGGACGGGTCTCAGGTTTGTTATTGGAATCATTGAGATATCATATTGCATGCTGTAGGAAGGGTCTAAGGGTTGGAATGTGAAGGACTTGGATATCACATCTCATGCTATAGATAGGCTCTTAGGTTTGGAAAGGGAAGGAGTTGGATCTCACATTTCATGTTAGAGGAAGGATCTCAGGTTTGGTATTAGAAACATTGAGATATCACATCTCATGCTATAGGAAGGGTCTCAGGATTGGAATGGGAAGGAGTTGGATATCACATCTCATGCTATAGGAAGGGTCTCAGGTTTGGTATAAGCATTGATATATCACATCTCATGCTATAGGAAGGGTCTCAGGATTGGAATGGAAGGAGTTGGATATCACATCTCATGTTATAGGAAGGATCTCAGGTTTGGTATTAGAAGCATTGAGACATCACATCTCATGCTATAGGAAGGGTCTCAGGATTGGAATGGGAAGGAGTTGGATATCAAATCTCATGCTATAGGAAGCGTCTCAGGATTGGAATGGGAAGGAGTTGAATATGACATCTCATGCCGTAGGAAGGGTCTCAGGTTTGGTATAAACATTGAGATATCACATCTCTGCTATCAAAAGGGTCTCAGGATTGGAATGGGAAGGAGTTGGATATCCCATCTCATGTTATAGGAAGAGTCTCAGGATTGGAATGGGAAGGAGTTGGATATCAAATCTCATGCTATAGGAAGGGTCTCAGGATTGGAATGGGAAGGAGTTGAATATGACATCTCATGCCGTAGGAAGGGTCTCAGGTTTGGTATAAACATTGAGATATCACATCTCTGCTATCAAAAGGGTCTCAGGATTGGAATGGGAAGGAGTTGGATATCCCATCTCATGTTATAGGAAGAGTCTCAAGTTTGGTATTAGAAGCATTGAGATATCACATCTCATGCTATAGGAAGTGTCTTAGGATTGGAATGGGAAGGACTTGGATATCACATCTCATGCTATAGGTAGGGTCTCAAGTTTGACATTAGAAGCATTGAGATATCACATCTCATGCTATAGGAAGGGTCTGAGGATTGGAATGGGAAGGAGTTGGATATCACATCTCCTGCTATGGGAAGGGTCTCAGGTTTGGTATAAGCAGTGAGATATCACATCTCATGCTATAGGAAGTGTCTCAGGATTGGAATGGGAAGGAGTTGGATATCACATCTCATGTTATAGGAAGGATCTCAGGTTTGGTATAAGCATTGAGATATCACATCTCTGCTATCGGAAGGGTCTCAAGATTGGAATGGGAAGGAGTTGGATATTCCCATCTCATGTTATAGGAAGGGTCTCAGGTTTGGTATTAGAAGCATTGAGATATCACATCTCATGCTATAGGAAGGGTCTCAGGATTGGAATGGGAAGGACTTGGATATCACATCTCATGCTATAGGGAGGGTCTCAAGTTTGATATTAGAAGCTTTGAGATATCACATCTCATGATATCGGAAGGGTCTCAGGATTGGAATGGGAAGGAGTTGGATATCACATCTCATGATAAAGGAAGGGTCTAATGTTTGGAAGGGGAAGGATTTGGATATCACATCACATGTTATATTACGGGTCTCAGGTTTGGTATTAGAAGCATTGAGATATCAAGTCTCATAGTATAGGAAGGGTCTCAGAATTGGAATGGGAAGGAGTTGGATATCCCATCTCATGTTATAGGAAGAGTCTCTGGTTTGGTATTAGAATCATTGAGATATCACATCGCATGCTGTAGGAAGGGTCTAAGGATTGGAATGGGATGGACTTGGATATCACATCTCATGTTATAGGTAGGCTCTCAGGTTTGGTATAAGCATTGAGATATCACATCTCATGCTATAGGAAGGGTCTCAGAAATGGAATGGGAAGGAGTTGGATATCACATCTCAAGCTATAGGAAGGGTCTCAGTATTGGAATGGGAAGGACTTGGATATCACATCTCATGCTATAGGAAGGCTCTCTGGTTTGGAAGGGGAAAGAGTTGGATATCTCATTTCATGTTAGAGGTAGGATCTCAGGTTTGGTATTAGAGGCATTGAGATATCACATCTCATGCTATCAGAAGGGTCTCAGGAATAAAATGGGAAGGAGTTAGATATCACATCTCATGCTAAAGGGAGGGTCTCAGGTTTGGAAGGGGAAGGATTTGGATATCACATCTCATGTTATAGGAAGGATCTCAGGTTTGGTATTAGAAGCATTGAGATATCACATCTCATGCTATCGGAAGGATCTCAGGTTTGGTATTAGAAGCATTGAGATATCACATCTCATGCTATCAGAAGAGTCTCAGGATTGGAATAGGAAGGAGTTGGATATCACATTTCATGCTAAAGGGAGGGTCTCAGGTTTGGAAGAGGAAGGATTTGGATATCACATCTCATGTTATCGGAAGGATCTCACGTTTGGTATTAGAAGTATTGAGATATCATATCTCATGCTATAGGAAGGGTCTCAGGATTGGAATGGGAAGGAGTTGGATATCACATCTCATGCTATAGGGAGGGTCTCAGGATTGGAATGGGAAGGACTTAGATATCACATATCATGCTATAGGGAGGGTCTCAGTTTTGATATTAGAAGCATTGAGATATCACATCTCATGCTATCGGAAGTGTCTCAGGATTGGAATGGGAAGGAGCTGGATATCACATCTCATGCTAAAGGAAGGGTCTCAGGTTTGGAACGGGAAGGATTTGGATATCACATCTCATGTTATAGGAAGGGTCTCAGGTTTGGTATAAGCATTGAGATATCACATCTCTGCTATCGGAAGTGTCTCAGGATTGGAATGGGAAGGAGTTGGATATCTCATCTCATGTTATAGGACGGGTCTCAGGTTTGTTATTAGAATCATTGAGATATCATATTGCATGCTGTAGGAAGGGTCTAAGTGTTGGAATGTGAAGGACTTGGATATCACATCTCATGCTATAGATAGGCTCTTAGGTTTGGAAAGGGAAGGAGTTGGATATCACATTTCATGTTAGAGGAAGGATCTCAGGTTTGGTATTAGAAGCATTGAGATATCACATCTCATGCTATAGGAAGGGTCTCAGGATTGGAATGGGAAGCAGTTGGATATCACATCTCATGCTATAGGAAGGGTCTCAGGTTTGGTATAAGCCTTGAGATATCACATCTCATGCTATAGGACGGGTCTCAGGATTGGAATGGAAGGAGTTGGATATCCCATCTCATGTTATAGGACGGATCTCAGGTTTGTTATTAGAATCATTGAGATATCATATTGCATGCTGTAGGAAGGGTCTAAGTGTTGGAATGTGAAGGACTTGGATATCACATCTCATGCTATAGATAGGCTCTTAGGTTTGGAAAGGGAAGGAGTTGGATATCACATTTCATGTTAGAGGAAGGATCTCAGGTTTGGTATTAGAAGCATTGAGACATCAAATCTCATGCTATAGGAAGGGTCTCAGGGTTGGAATGGGAAGGAGTTGGATATCACATCTCATCCAATAGGAAGGGTCTCAGGTTTGGAATGGGAAGGAATTGGATATCACATCTCATGTTATAGGAAGGATCTCAGGTTTGGTATTAGAAGCATTGAGATATCACATCTCATGCTATAGGAAGGGTCTCAGGATTGGAATGTGAAGGATTTGGATATCACATCTCATGCTAAAGGAAGGGTCTCAGGTTTGGTAGAAGCATTGAGATATCACGTCGCTGCTATCGGAAGGGTCTCAGGATTGGATTGGGAAGGAGTTGGATATCCCTTCTCATGCTATAGGAAGGGTCTCAGGATTTGAATGGCAAGGAGTTGGATATCACATCTCATGCCATAGGAAGGGTCTCAGGTTTGGTATAAGCATTGAGATATCACATCTCTGCTATCGGAAGGGTCTCAGGATTGGATTGGGAAGGAGTTGGATATCCCTTCTCATGCTATAGGAAGTGTCTCAGGTTGGAATGGGAAGGAGTTGGATATCACATCTCATGTTATAGGAAGGGTCTCAGGATTGGAATGGGAAGGATTTGGATATCACATCTCTTGCTATAGGAAGGGTCTCAGGATTGGAATGGGTAGGAGTTGGATATTACTTTCTTGCTATAGGAAGGGTCTCATGTTTGGAATGGGAAGGAGTTGGATATCACATATGCTATAGTTAGTGTCTCAGGTTTGGAACGGGAAGGAGTTGGATATCACATCTCATGTTATAGGAAGGGTCTCAGGTTTGGTATAAACATTGAGATATCACATCTCTGCTATCGGAAGCGGCTCAGGATTGGAATGGGAAGGAGTTGGATATCCCATCTCATGTTATAGGAAGAGTCTCTGGTTTGGTATTAGAATTATTGCGATATCACATCGCATGCTGTAGGAAGGGTCTAAGGATTGGAATGGGATAGACCTGGATATCACATCTCATGTTATAGGTAGGCTCTCAGGTTTGGTATAAGCATTGAGATATCACATCTCATGCTATAGGAAGGGTCTCAGGATTGGAATGGGAAGGAATTGGATATCACATCTCATGCTAGAGGAAGTGTCTCAGATTTGGTATAAGCATTGAGATATCACATCTCATGCTAAAGGAAGGGTCTCAGGATTGGAATGGGAAGGAGTTGTATATGACATCTCAGGCCATAGGAAGGTTCTCAGGTTTGGTATAAGCATTGAGATATCACATCTCTGCTATCGGAAAGGTCTCAGGATTGGATTGGGAAGGAGTTGGATATCCCTTCTCATGCTATAGGAAGGGTCTCAGGATTTGAATGGCAAGGAGTTGGATATCACATCTCATGCCATAGGAAGGGTCTCAGGTTTGGTATAAGCATTGAGATATCACATCTCTGCTATCGGAAGGGTCTCAGGATTGGATTGGGAAGGAGTTGGATATCCCTTCTCATGCTATAGGAAGTGTCTCAGGTTGGAATGGGAAGGAGTTGGATATCACATCTCATGTTATAGGAAGGGTCTCAGGATTGGAATGGGAAGGATTTGGATATCACATCTCTTGCTATAGGAAGGGTCTCAGGATTGGAATGGGTAGGAGTTGGATATTACTTTCTTGCTATAGGAAGGGTCTCATGTTTGGAATGGGAAGGAGTTGGATATCACATATGCTATAGTTAGTGTCTCAGGTTTGGAACGGGAAGGAGTTGGATATCACATCTCATGTTATAGGAAGGGTCTCAGGTTTGGTATAAACATTGAGATATCACATCTCTGCTATCGGAAGCGGCTCAGGATTGGAATGGGAAGGAGTTGGATATCCCATCTCATGTTATAGGAAGAGTCTCTGGTTTGGTATTAGAAGCATAGAGATATCACATCTCATGCTATAGGAAGGGTCTCAGGATTGGAATGGGAAGGACTTGGATATCACATCTCATGTTATAGGTAGGCTCTCAGGTTTGGTATAAGCATTGAGATATCACATCTCATGCTATAGGAAGGGTCTCAGGATTGGAATGGGAAGGAATTGGATATCACATCTCATGCTAGAGGAAGTGTCTCAGATTTGGTATAAGCATTGAGATATCACATCTCATGCTAAAGGAAGGGTCTCAGGATTGGAATGGGAAGGAGTTGTATATGACATCTCAGGCCATAGGAAGGTTCTCAGGTTTGGTATAAGCATTGAGATATCACATCTCTGCTATCGGAAAGGTCTCAGGATTGGAATGGGAAGGAGTTGGATATCCCATCTCATGTTATAGGAAGGGTCTCAGGTTTGGTATTAGAAGCATAGAGATATCACATCTCATGCTATAGGAAGGGTCTCAGGATTGGAATGGGAAGGACTTGGATGTCACATCTCATGCTATAGGGAGGGTCTCAAGTTTGATATTAGAAGCATTGAGATAACAAATCTCATGATATCGGAAGGGTCTCAGGATTGGAATGGGAAGGAGTTTGATATCACATCTCATGCCATACTATGGGTCTCAGGTTTGGTAGAAGCATTGGGATATCACATCTCATGCTATCGGAAGGGTATCAGTATTGGATTTGGAAGAAGTTGGATATCCCATCTCATGCTATAGGAAAGGTCTCAGGTTGGAATGGGAAGGAGTTGGATATCACATTTCATGTTATAGGAAGGGTCTCAGGATTGGAATGGGAAGGACTTGGATATCATATCTCATGCTATAGGACGGGTCTCAGGTTTGTTATTAGAATCATTGAGATATCATATTGCATGCTGTAGGAAGGGTCTAAGGATTGGAATGGGAAGGACCTGGATATCACATCTCATGCTATAGAACAGCTCTCAGGTTTGGAAAGGGAAGGAGTTGGATATCACATCTCATGTTATAGGATGGATCTCAGGTTTGGTATTAGAAGTATTGAGATATCACATCTCATGTTATCGGAAGGATCTCAGGTTTGGTATTAGAAGTATTGAGATATCACATCTCATGCTATAGGAAGGGTCTCAGGATTGGAATGGGAAGGAGTTGGATATCACATCTCATGCTAAAGGAAGGGTCTCAGGTTTGGTAGAAGCATTGAGATATCACATTTCATGCTATAGGAAGGGTCTCAGGATTGGAATGGGAAGGACTTAGATATCACATATCATGCTATAGGGAGGGTCTCAGTTTTGATATTAGAAGCATTGAGATATCACATCTCATGCTATCGGAAGTGTCTCAGGATTGGAATGGGAAGGAGCTGGATATCACATCTCATGCTAAAGGAAGGGTCTCAGGTTTGGAACGGGAAGGAGTTGGATATCACATCTCATGTTATAGGAAGGGTCTCAGGTTTGGTATAAACATTGAGATATCACATCTCTGCTATCGGAAGTGTCTCAGGATTGGAATGGGAAGGAGTTGGATATCCCATCTCATGTTATAGGACGGGTCTCAGGTTTGTTATTAGAATCATTGAGATATCATATTGCATGCTGTAGGAAGGGTCTAAGGGTTGGAATGTGAAGGACTTGGATATCACATCTCATGCTATAGATAGGCTCTTAGGTTTGGAAAGGGAAGGAGTTGGATCTAACATTTCATGTTAGAGGAAGGATCTCAGGTTTGGTATTAGAAGCATTGAGATATCACATCTCATGCTATAGGAAGGGTCTCAGGATTGGAATGGGAAGGAGTTGGATATCACATCTCATGCTATAGGAAGGGTCTCAGGTTTGGTATAATCATTGAGATATCACATCTCATGCTATAGGAAGGGTCTCAGGATTGGAATGGAAGGAGTTGGATATCACATCTCATGTTATAGGAAGGATCTCAGGTTTGGTATTAGAAGCATTGAGACATCACATCTCATGCTATAGGAAGGGTCTCAGGATTGGAATGGGAAGGAGTTGGATATCAAATCTCATGCTATAGGAAGCGTCTCAGGATTGGAATGGGAAGGAGTTGAATATGACATCTCATGCCGTAGGAAGGGTCTCAGGTTTGGTATAAACATTGAGATATCACATCTCTGCTATCAAAAGGGTCTCAGGATTGGAATGGGAAGGAGTTGGATATCCCATCTCATGTTATAGGAAGAGTCTCAGGTTTGGTATTAGAAGCATTGAGATATCACATCTCATGCTATAGGAAGTGTCTCAGGATTGGAATGGGAAGGAGTTGGATATCACATCTCATGTTATAGGAAGGGTCTCAGGATTGGAATGGGAAGGATTTGGATATCACATCTCTTGCTATAGGAAGGGTCTCAGGATTGGAATGGGTAGGAGTTGGATATTACTTTCTTGTTATAGGAAGGGTCTCATGTTTGGAATGGGAAGGAGTTGGATATCACATCTCATGTTATAGGAAGGGTCTCAGGTTTGGTATAAGCAGTGAGATATCACATCTCTGCTATCGGAAGCGGCTCAGGATTGGAATGGGAAGGAGTTGGATATCCCATCTCATGTTATAGGAAGAGTCTCTGGTTTGGTATTAGAATCATTGAGATATCACATCGCATGCTGTAGGAAGGGTCTAAGGATGGGAATGGGATGGACTTGGATATCACATCTCAAGCTATAGGAAGGGTCTCACATTTGGTATAAGCATTGAGATATCACATCTCATGCTATAGGAAGGGTCTCAGGATTGGAATGGGAAGGAATTGGATATCACATCTCATGCTATAGGAAGGGTCTCAGATTTGGTATAAGCATTGAGATATCACATCTCATGCTAAAGGAAGGGTCTCAGGATTGGAATGGGAAGGAGTTGTATATGACATCTCAGGCCATAGGAAGGTTCTCAGGTTTGGTATAAGCATTGAGATATCACATCTCTGCTATCGGAAAGGTCTCAGGATTGGAATGGGAAGGAGTTGGATATCCCATCTCATGTTATAGGAAGGGTCTCAGGTTTGGTATTAGAAGCATAGAGATATCACATCTCATGCTATAGGAAGGGTCTCAGGATTGGAATGGGAAGGACTTGGATGTCACATCTCATGCTATAGGGAGGGTCTCAAGTTTGATATTAGAAGCATTGAGATAACAAATCTCATGATATCGGAAGGGTCTCAGGATTGGAATGGGAAGGATTTGGATATCACATCTCATGTTATAGGACGGGTCTCAGGTTTAATATTAGAAGCATTGAGATATCAAGTCTCATGGTATAAGAAGGGTCTCAGAATTGGAATGGGAAGGAGTTGGATATCACACCTCAAGCTATAGGAAGGGTCTCAGGATTGGAATGGGAAGGAGTTTGATATCACATCTCATGCCATAGTATGGGTCTCAGGTTTGGTAGAAGCATTGGGATATCACATCTCATGCTATCGGAAGGGTATCAGTATTGGATTTGGAAGAAGTTGGATATCCCATCTCATGCTATAGGAAGGGTCTCAGGTTGGAATGGGAAGGAGTTGGATATCACATTTCATGTTATAGGAAGGGTCTCAGGATTGGAATGGGAAGGACTTGGATATCATATCTCATGCTATAGGACGGGTCTCAGGTTTGTTATTAGAATCATTGAGATATCATTTTGCATGCTGTAGGAAGGGTCTAAGGATTGGAATGGGAAGGACCTGGATATCACATCTCATGCTATAGAACGGCTCTCAGGTTTGGAAAGGGAAGGAGTTGGATATCACATCTCATGTTATAGGATGGATCTCAGGTTTGGTATTAGAAGTATTGAGATATCACATCTCATGCTATAGGAAGGGTCTCAGGATTGGAATGGGAAGGAGTTGGATATCACATCTCATGCTATAGGGAGGGTCTCAGTTTTGATATTAGAAGCATTGAGATATCACATCTCATGCTATCGGAAGTGTCTCAGGATTGGAATGGGAAGGAGCTGGATATCACATCTCATGCTAAAGGAAGGGTCTCAGGTTTGGAACGGGAAGGAGTTGGATATCACATCTCATGTTATAGGAAGGGTCTCAGGTTTGGTATAAACATTGAGATATCACATCTCTGCTATCGGAAGTGTCTCAGGATTGGAATGGGAAGGAGTTGGATATCCCATCTCATGTTATAGGACGGGTCTCAGGTTTGTTATTAGAATCATTGAGATATCATATTGCATGCTGTAGGAAGGGTCTAAGGGTTGGAATGTGAAGGACTTGGATATCACATCTCATGCTATAGATAGGCTCTTAGGTTTGGAAAGGGAAGGAGTTGGATCTCACATTTCATGTTAGAGGAAGGATCTCAGGTTTGGTATTAGAAGCATTGAGATATCACATCTCATGCTATAGGAAGGGTCTCATGATTGGAATGGGAAGGAGTTGGATATCACATCTCATGCTATAGGAAGGGTCTCAGGTTTGGTATAAGCATTGAGATATCACATCTCATGCTATAGGATGGTCTCAGGATTGGAATGGAAGGAGTTGGATATCACATCTCATGTCATAGGAAGGATCTCAGGTTTGGTATTAGAAGCATTGAGACATCACATCTCATGCTATAGGAAGGGTCTCAGGATTGGAATGGGAAGGAGTTGGATATCAAATCTCATGCTATAGGAAGGGTCTCAGGATTGGAATGGGAAGGAGTTGAATATGACATCTCATGCCGTAGGAAGGGTCTCAGGTTTGGTATAAACATTGAGATATCACATCTCTGCTATCAAAAGGGTCTCAGGATTGGAATGGGAAGGAGTTGGATATCCCATCTCATGTTATAGGAAGAGTCTCAGGTTTGGTATTAGAAGCATTGAGATATCACATCTCATGCTATAGGAAGTGTCTCAGGATTGGAATGGGAAGGACTTGGATATCACATCTCATGCTATAGGTAGGGTCTCAAGTTTGACATTAGAAGCATTGAGATATCACATCTCATGCTATAGGAAGGGTCTGAGGATTGGAATGGGAAGGAGTTGGATATCACATCTCCTGCTATGGGAAGGGTCTCAGGTTTGGTATAAGCAGTGAGATATCACATCTCATGCTATAGGAAGTGTCTCAGGATTGGAATGGGAAGGAGTTGGATATCACATCTCATGTTATAGGAAGGATCTCAGGTTTGGTATAAGCATTGAGATATCACATCTCTGCTATCGGAAGGGTCTCAAGATTGGAATGGGAAGGAGTTGGATATTCCCATCTCATGTTATAGGAAGGGTCTCAGGTTTGGTATTAGAAGCATTGAGATATCACATCTCACGCTATAGGAAGGGTCTCAGGATTGGAATGGGAAGGACTTGGATATCACATCTCATGCTATAGGGAGGGTCTCAAGTTTGATATTAGAAGCTTTGAGATATCACATCTCATGATATCGGAAGGTTCTCAGGATTGGAATGGGAAGGAGTTGGATATCACATCTCATGATAAAGGAAGGGTCTAAGGTTTGGAAGGGGAAGGATTTGGATATCACATCTCATGTTATATTACGGGTCTCAGGTTTGGTATTAGAAGCATTGAGATATCAAGTCTCATAGTATAGGAAGGGTCTCAGAATTGGAATGGGAAGGAGTTGGATATCCCATCTCATGTTATAGGAAGAGTCTCTGGTTTGGTATTAGAATCATTGAGATATCACATCGCATGCTGTAGGAAGGGTCTAAGGATTGGAATGGGATGGACTTGGATATCACATCTCATGTTATAGGAAGGCTCTCAGGTTTGGAAGGGGAAAGAGTTGGATATCTCATTTCATGTTAGAGGTAGGATCTCAGGTTTGGTATTAGAGGCATTGAGATATCACATCTCATGCTATCAGAAGGGTCTCAGGAATGGAATGGGAAGGAGTTAGATATCACATCTAATGCTAAAGGGAGGGTCTCAGGTTTGGAAGGGGAAGGATTTGGATATCACATCTCATGTTATAGGAAGGATCTCAGGTTTGGTATTAGAAGCATTGAGATATCACATCTCATGCTATCGGAAGGATCTCAGGTTTGGTATTAGAAGCATTGAGATATCACATCTCATGCTATCAGAAGAGTCTCAGGATTGGAATAGGAAGGAGTTGGATATCACATTTCATGCTAAAGGGAGGGTCTCAGGTTTGGAAGGGGAAGGATTTGGATATCACATCTCATGTTATAGGAAGGATCTCACGTTTGGTATTAGAAGCATTGAGATATCAAATCTCATGCTATAGGAAGGGTCTCAGGATTGGAATGTGAAGGATTTGGATATCACATCTCATGCTAAAGGAAGGGTCTCAGGTTTGGTAGAAGCATTGAGATTTCACGTCTCTGCTATCGGAAGGGTCTCAGGATTGGATTGGGAAGGAGTTGGATATTCCTTTTCATGCTATAGGAAGGGTCTCAGGATTTGAATGGCAAGGAGATGGATATCACATCTCATGCCATAGGAAGGGTCTCAGGTTTGGTATAAGCATTGAGATATCACATCTCTGCTATCGGAAGGGTCTCAGGATTGGATTGGGAAGGAGTTGGATATCCCTTCTCATGCTATAGGAAGTGTCTCAGGTTGGAATGGGAAGGAGTTGGATATCACATCTCATGCTAAAGGAAGGGTCTCAGGATTGGAATGTGAAGGATTTGGATATCACATCTCATGCTAAAGGAAGGGTCTCAGGTTTGGTAGAAGCATTGAGATATCACGTCGCTGCTATCGGAAGGGTCTCAGGATTGGATTGGGAAGGAGTTGGATATCCCTTCTCATGCTATAGGAAAGGTCTCAGGATTTGAATGGCAAGGAGTTGGATATCACATCTCATGCCATAGGAAGGGTCTCGGGTTTGGTATAAGCATTGAGATATCACATCTCTGCTATCGGAAGGGTCTCAGGATTGGATTGGGAAGGAGTTGGATATCCCTTCTCATGCTATAGGAAGTGTCTCAGGTTGGAATGGGAAGGAGTTGGATATCACATCTCATGTTATAGGAAGGGTCTCAGGATTGGAATGGGAAGGATTTGGATATCACATCTCTTGCTATAGGAAGGGTCTCAGGATTGGAATGGGTAGGAGTTGGATATTACTTTCTTGCTATAGGAAGGGTCTCATGTTTGGAATGGGAAGGAGTTGGATATCACATATGCTATAGTTAGTGTCTCAGGTTTGGAACGGGAAGGAGTTGGATATCACATCTCATGTTATAGGAAGGGTCTCAGGTTTGGTATAAGCATTGAGATATCACATCTCTGCTATCGGAAGCGGCTCAGGATTGGAATGGGAAGGAGTTGGATATCCCATCTCATGTTATAGGAAGAGTCTCTGGTTTGGTATTAGAATCATTGAGATATCACATCGCATGCTGTAGGAAGGGTCTAAGGATTGGAATGGGATGGACTTGGATATCACATCTCATGTTATAGGTAGGCTCTCAGGTTTGGTATAAGCATTGAGATATCACATCTCATGCTATAGGAAGGGTCTCAGGATTGGAATGGGAAGGAATTGGATATCACATCTCATGCTATAGGAAGGGTCTCAGATTTGGTATAAGCATTGAGATATCACATCTCATGCTAAAGGAAGGGTTTCAGGATTGGAATGGGAAGGAGTTGTATATGACATCTCAGGCCATGACATCTCAGGCCATAGGAAGGTTCTCAGGTTTGGTATAAGCATTGAGATATCATATTGCATGCTGTAGGAAGGGTCTAAGGATTGGAATGGGAAGGACCTGGATATCACATCTCATGCTATAGAACGGCTCTCAGGTTTGGAAAGGGAAGGAGTTGGATATCACATCTCATGTTATAGTATGGATCTCAGGTTTGGTATTAGAAGTATTGAGATATCACATCTCATGCTATAGGAAGGGTCTCAGGATTGGAATGGGAAGGAGTTGGATATCACATCTCATGCTAAAGGAAGGGTCTCAGGTTTGGTAGAAGCATTGAGATATCACATCTCATGCTATAGGAAGGGTCTCAGGATTGGAATGGGAAGGACTTAGATATCACATATCATGCTATAGGGAGGGTCTCAGTTTTGATATTAGAAGCATTGAGATATCACATCTCATGCTATCGGAAGTGTCTCAGGATTGGAATGGGAAGGAGCTGGATATCACATCTCATGCTAAAGGAAGGGTCTCAGGTTTGGAACGGGAAGGAGTTGGATATCACATCTCATGTTATAGGAAGGGTCTCAGGTTTGGTATAAACATTGAGATATCACATCTCTGCTATCGGAAGTGTCTCAGGATTGGAATGGGAAGGAGTTGGATATCCCATCTCATGTTATAGGACGGGTCTCAGGTTTGTTATTGGAATCATTGAGATATCATATTGCATGCTGTAGGAAGGGTCTAAGGGTTGGAATGTGAAGGACTTGGATATCACATCTCATGCTATAGATAGGCTCTTAGGTTTGGAAAGGGAAGGAGTTGGATCTCACATTTCATGTTAGAGGAAGGATCTCAGGTTTGGTATTAGAAGCATTGAGATATCACATCTCATGCTATAGGAAGGGTCTCAGGATTGGAATGGGAAGGAGTTGGATATCACATCTCATGCTATAGGAAGGGTCTCAGGTTTGGTATAAGCATTGATATATCACATCTCATGCTATAGGAAGGGTCTCAGGATTGGAATGGAAGGAGTTGGATATCACATGTCATGTTATAGGAAGGATCTCAGGTTTGGTATTAGAAGCATTGAGACATCACATCTCATGCTATAGGAAGGGTCTCAGGATTGGAATGGGAAGGAGTTGGATATCAAATCTCATGCTATAGGAAGGGTCTCAGGATTGGAATGGGAAGGAGTTGAATATGACATCTCATGCCGTAGGAAGGGTCTCAGGTTTGGTATAAACATTGAGATATCACATCTCTGCTATCAAAAGGGTCTCAGGATTGGAATGGGAAGGAGTTGGATATCCCATCTCATGTTATAGGAAGAGTCTCAAGTTTGGTATTAGAAGCATTGAGATATCACATCTCATGCTATAGGAAGTGTCTTAGGATTGGAATGGGAAGGACTTGGATATCACATCTCATGCTATAGGTAGGGTCTCAAGTTTGACATTAGAAGCATTGAGATATCACATCTCATGCTATAGGAAGGGTCTGAGGATTGGAATGGGAAGGAGTTGGATATCACATCTCCTGCTATGGGAAGGGTCTCAGGTTTGGTATAAGCAGTGAGATATCACATCTCATGCTATAGGAAGTGTCTCAGGATTGGAATGGGAAGGAGTTGGATATCACATCTCATGTTATAGGAAGGATCTCAGGTTTGGTATAAGCATTGAGATATCACATCTCTGCTATCGGAAGGGTCTCAAGATTGGAATGGGAAGGAGTTGGATATTCCCATCTCATGTTATAGGAAGGGTCTCAGGTTTGGTATTAGAAGCATTGAGATATCACATCTCATGCTATAGGAAGGGTCTCAGGATTGGAATGGGAAGGACTTGGATATCACATCTCATGCTATAGGGAGGGTCTCAAGTTTGATATTAGAAGCTTTGAGATATCACATCTCATGATATCGGAAGGGTCTCAGGATTGGAATGGGAAGGAGTTGGATATCACATCTCATGATAAAGGAAGGGTCTAATGTTTGGAAGGGGAAGGATTTGGATATCACATCACATGTTATATTACGGGTCTCAGGTTTGGTATTAGAAGCATTGATATATCAAGTCTCATAGTATAGGAAGGGTCTCAGAATTGGAATGGGAAGGAGTTGGATATCCCATCTCATGTTATAGGAAGAGTCTCTGGTTTGGTATTAAAATCATTGAGATATCACATCGCATGCTGTAGGAAGGGTCTAAGGATTGGAATGGGATGGACTTGGATATCACATCTCATGTTATAGGTAGGCTCTCAGGTTTGGTATAAGCATTGAGATATCACATCTCATGCTATAGGAAGGGTCTCAGAAATGGAATGGGAAGGAGTTGGATATCACATCTCAAGCTATAGGAAGGGTCTCAGTATTGGAATGGGAAGGACTTGGATATCACATCTCATGCTATAGGAAGGCTCTCTGGTTTGGAAGGGGAAAGAGTTGGATATCTCATTTCATGTTAGAGGTAGGATCTCAGGTTTGGTATTAGAGGCATTGAGATATCACATCTCATGCTATCAGAATGGTCTCAGGAATAAAATGGGAAGGAGTTAGATATCACATCTCATGCTAAAGGGAGGGTCTCAGGTTTGGAAGGGGAAGGATTTGGATATCACATCTCATGTTATAGGAAGGATCTCAGGTTTGGTATTAGAAGCATTGAGATATCACATCTCATGCTATCAGAAGAGTCTCAGGATTGGAATAGGAAGGAGTTGGATATCACATTTCATGCTAAAGGGAGGGTCTCAGGTTTGGAAGAGGAAGGATTTGGATATCACATCTCATGTTATCGGAAGGATCTCACGTTTGGTATTAGAAGTATTGAGATATCATATCTCATGCTATAGGAAGGGTTTCAGGATTGGAATGGGAAGGAGTTGGATATCACATCTCATGCTATAGGGAGGGTCTCAGGATTGGAATGGGAAGGACTTAGATATCACATATCATGCTATAGGGAGGGTCTCAGTTTTGATATTAGAAGCATTGAGATATCACATCTAATGCTATCGGAAGTGTCTCAGGATTGGAATGGGAAGGAGCTGGATATCACATCTCATGCTAAAGGAAGGGTCTCAGGTTTGGAACGGGAAGGATTTGGATATCACATCTCATGTTATAGGAAGGGTCTCAGGTTTGGTATAAGCATTGAGATATCACATCTCTGCTATCGGAAGTGTCTCAGGATTGGAATGGGAAGGAGTTGGATATCCCATCTCATGTTATAGGACGGGTCTCAGGTTTGTTATTAGAATCATTGAGATATCATATTGCATGCTGTAGGAAGGGTCTAAGTGTTGGAATGTGAAGGACTTGGATATCACATCTCATGCTATAGATAGGCTCTTAGGTTTGGAAAGGGAAGGAGTTGGATATCACATTTCATGTTAGAGGAAGGATCTCAGGTTTGGTATTAGAAGCATTGAGATATCACATCTCATGCTATAGGAAGGGTCTCAGGATTGGAATGGGAAGCAGTTGGATATCACATCTCATGCTATAGGAAGGGTCTCAGGTTTGGTATAAGCCTTGAGATATCACATCTCATGCTATAGGACGGGTCTCAGGATTGGAATGGAAGGAGTTGGATATCCCATCTCATGTTATAGGACGGGTCTCAGGTTTGTTATTAGAATCATTGAGATATCATATTGCATGCTGTAGGAAGGGTCTAAGTGTTGGAATGTGAAGGACTTGGATATCACATCTCATGCTATAGATAGGCTCTTAGGTTTGGAAAGGGAAGGAGTTGGATATCACATTTCATGTTAGAGGAAGGATCTCAGGTTTGGTATTAGAAGCATTGAGACATCAAATCTCATGCTATAGGAAGGGTCTCAGGGTTGGAATGGGAAGGAGTTGGATATCACATCTCATCCAATAGGAAGGGTCTCAGGTTTGGAATGGGAAGGAATTGGATATCACATCTCATGTTATAGGAAGGATCTCAGGTTTGGTATTAGAAGCATTGAGATATCACATCTCATGCTATAGGAAGGGTCTCAGGATTGGAATGTGAAGGATTTGGATATCACATCTCATGCTAAAGGAAGGGTCTCAGGTTTGGTAGAAGCATTGAGATATCACGTCGCTGCTATCGGAAGGGTCTCAGGATTGGATTGGGAAGGAGTTGGATATCCCTTCTCATGCTATAGGAAGGGTCTCAGGATTTGAATGGCAAGGAGTTGGATATCACATCTCATGCCATAGGAAGGGTCTCAGGTTTGGTATAAGCATTGAGATATCACATCTCTGCTATCGGAAGGGTCTCAGGATAGGATTGGGAAGGAGTTGGATATCCCTTCTCATGCTATAGGAAGTGTCTCAGGTTGGAATGGGAAGGAGTTGGATATCACATCTCATGTTATAGGAAGGGTCTCAGGATTGGAATGGGAAGGATTTGGATATCACATCTCTTGCTATAGGAAGGGTCTCAGGATTGGAATGGGTAGGAGTTGGATATTACTTTCTTGCTATAGGAAGGGTCTCATGTTTGGAATGGGAAGGAGTTGGATATCACATATGCTATAGTTAGTGTCTCAGGTTTGGAACGGGAAGGAGTTGGATATCACATCTCATGTTATAGGAAGGGTCTCAGGTTTGGTATAAACATTGAGATATCACATCTCTGCTATCGGAAGCAGCTCAGGATTGGAATGGGAAGGAGTTGGATATCCCATCTCATGTTATAGGAAGAGTCTCTGGTTTGGTATTAGAATTATTGCGATATCACATCGCATGCTGTAGGAAGGGTCTAAGGATTGGAATGGGATAGACTTGGATATCACATCTCATGTTATAGGTAGGCTCTCAGGTTTGGTATAAGCATTGAGATATCACATCTCATGCTATAGGAAGGGTCTCAGGATTGGAATGGGAAGGAGTTGGATATCACATCTCAAGCTATAGGAAGGGTCTCAGTATTGGAATGGGAAGGACTTGGATATCACATCTCATGCTATAGGAAGGCTCTCTGGTTTGGAAGGGGAAAGAGTTGGATATCTCATTTCATGTTAGAGGTAGGATCTCAGGTTTGGTATTAGAGGCATTGAGATATCACATCTCATGCTATCAGAAGGGTCTCAGGAATAAAATGGGAAGGAGTTAGATATCACATCTCATGCTAAAGGGAGGGTCTCAGGTTTGGAAGGGGAAGGATTTGGATATCACATCTCATGTTATAGGAAGGATCTCAGGTTTGGTATTAGAAGCATTGAGATATCACATCTCATGCTATCGGAAGGATCTCAGGTTTGGTATTAGAAGCATTGAGATATCACATCTCATGCTATCAGAAGAGTCTCAGGATTGGAATAGGAAGGAGTTGGATATCACATTTCATGCTAAAGGGAGGGTCTCAGGTTTGGAAGAGGAAGGATGTGGATATCACATCTCATGTTATCGGAAGGATCTCACGTTTGGTATTAGAAGTATTGAGATATCATATCTCATGCTATAGGAAGGGTCTCAGGATTGGAATGGGAAGGAGTTGGATATCACATCTCATGCTATAGGGAGGGTCTCAGGATTGGAATGGGAAGGACTTAGATATCACATATCATGCTATAGGGAGGGTCTCAGTTTTGATATTAGAAGCATTGAGATATCACATCTCATGCTATCGGAAGTGTCTCAGGATTGGAATGGGAAGGAGCTGGATATCACATCTCATGCTAAAGGAAGGGTCTCAGGTTTGGAACGGGAAGGATTTGGATATCACATCTCATGTTATAGGAAGGGTCTCAGGTTTGGTATAAGCATTGAGATATCACATCTCTGCTATCGGAAGTGTCTCAGGATTGGAATGGGAAGGAGTTGGATATCCCATCTCATGTTATAGGACGGGTCTCAGGTTTGTTATTAGAATCATTGAGATATCATATTGCATGCTGTAGGAAGGGTCTAAGTGTTGGAATGTGAAGGACTTGGATATCACATCTCATGCTATAGATAGGCTCTTAGGTTTGGAAAGGGAAGGAGTTGGATATCACATTTCATGTTAGAGGAAGGATCTCAGGTTTGGTATTAGAAGCATTGAGATATCACATCTCATGCTATAGGAAGGGTCTCAGGATTGGAATGGGAAGCAGTTGGATATCACATCTCATGCTATAGGAAGGGTCTCAGGTTTGGTATAAGCCTTGAGATATCACATCTCATGCTATAGGACGGGTCTCAGGATTGGAATGGAAGGAGTTGGATATCCCATCTCATGTTATAGGACGGGTCTCAGGTTTGTTATTAGAATCATTGAGATATCATATTGCATGCTGTAGGAAGGGTCTAAGTGTTGGAATGTGAAGGACTTGGATATCACATCTCATGCTATAGATAGGCTCTTAGGTTTGGAAAGGGAAGGAGTTGGATATCACATTTCATGTTAGAGGAAGGATCTCAGGTTTGGTATTAGAAGCATTGAGACATCAAATCTCATGCTATAGGAAGGGTCTCAGGGTTGGAATGGGAAGGAGTTGGATATCACATCTCATCCAATAGGAAGGGTCTCAGGTTTGGAATGGGAAGGAATTGGATATCACATCTCATGTTATAGGAAGGATCTCAGGTTTGGTATTAGAAGCATTGAGATATCACATCTCATGCTATAGGAAGGGTCTCAGGATTGGAATGTGAAGGATTTGGATATCACATCTCATGCTAAAGGAAGGGTCTCAGGTTTGGTAGAAGCATTGAGATATCACGTCGCTGCTATCGGAAGGGTCTCAGGATTGGATTGGGAAGGAGTTGGATATCCCTTCTCATGCTATAGGAAGGGTCTCAGGATTTGAATGGCAAGGAGTTGGATATCACATCTCATGCCATAGGAAGGGTCTCAGGTTTGGTATAAGCATTGAGATATCACATCTCTGCTATCGGAAGGGTCTCAGGATTGGATTGGGAAGGAGTTGGATATCCCTTCTCATGCTATAGGAAGTGTCTCAGGTTGGAATGGGAAGGAGTTGGATATCACATCTCATGTTATAGGAAGGGTCTCAGGATTGGAATGGGAAGGATTTGGATATCACATCTCTTGCTATAGGAAGGGTCTCAGGATTGGAATGGGTAGGAGTTGGATATTACTTTCTTGCTATAGGAAGGGTCTCATGTTTGGAATGGGAAGGAGTTGGATATCACATATGCTATAGTTAGTGTCTCAGGTTTGGAACGGGAAGGAGTTGGATATCACATCTCATGTTATAGGAAGGGTCTCAGGTTTGGTATAAACATTGAGATATCACATCTCTGCTATCGGAAGCGGCTCAGGATTGGAATGGGAAGGAGTTGGATATCCCATCTCATGTTATAGGAAGAGTCTCTGGTTTGGTATTAGAATTATTGCGATATCACATCGCATGCTGTAGGAAGGGTCTAAGGATTGGAATGGGATAGACTTGGATATCACATCTCATGTTATAGGTAGGCTCTCAGGTTTGGTATAAGCATTGAGATATCACATCTCATGCTATAGGAAGGGTCTCAGGATTGGAATGGGAAGGAATTGGATATCACATCTCATGCTATAGGAAGTGTCTCAGATTTGGTATAAGCATTGAGATATCACATCTCATGCTAAAGGAAGGGTCTCAGGATTGGAATGGGAAGGAGTTGTATATGACATCTCAGGCCATAGGAAGGTTCTCAGGTTTGGTATAAGCATTGAGATATCACATCTCTGCTATCGGAAAGGTCTCAGGATTGGAATGGGAAGGAGTTGGATATCCCATCTCATGTTATAGGAAGGGTCTCAGGTTTGGTATTAGAAGCATAGAGATATCACATCTCATGCTATAGGAAGGGTCTCAGGATTGGAATGGGAAGGACTTGGATGTCACATCTCATGCTATAGGGAGGGTCTCAAGTTTGATATTAGAAGCATTGAGATAACAAATCTCATGATATCGGAAGGGTCTCAGGATTGGAATGGGAAGGAGTTTGATATCACATCTCATGCCATACTATGGGTCTCAGGTTTGGTAGAAGCATTGGGATATCACATCTCATGCTATCGGAAGGGTCTCAGGATTGGAATGGGAAGGAGTTGGATATCACATCTCATGATAAAGGAAGGGTCTAAGGTTTGGAAGGGGAAGGATTTGGATATCACATCTCACGTTATAGGACGGGTCTCAGGTTTGGTATTAGAAGCATTGAGATATCAATTCTCATGGTATAAGAAGGGTCTCAGAATTGGAATGGGAAGGAGTTGGATATCACACCTCAAGCTATAGGAAGGGTCTCAGGATTGGAATGGGAAGGAGTTTGATATCACATCTCATGCCATAGTATGGGTCTCAGGTTTGGTAGAAGCATTGGGATATCACATCTCATGCTATCGGAAGGGTATCAGTATTGGATTTTGAAGAAGTTGGATATCCCATCTCATGCTATAGGAAGGGTCTCAGGTTGGAATGGGAAGGAGTTGGATATCACATTTCATGTTATAGGAAGGGTCTCAGGATTGGAATGGGAAGGACTTGGATATCATATCTCATGCTATAGGACGGGTCTCAGGTTTGTTATTAGAATCATTGAGATATCATATTGCATGCTGTAGGAAGGGTCTAAGGGTTGGGATGGGAAGGACTTGGATATCACATCTCATGCTATAGATAGGCTCTTAGGTTTGGAAAGGGAAGGAGTTGGATATCACATTTCATGTTAGAGGAAGGATCTCAGGTTTGGTATTAGAAACATTGAGATATCACATCTCATGCTATAGGAAGGGTCTCAGGATTGGAATGGGAAGCAGTTGGATATCACATCTCATGCTATAGGAAGGGTCTCAGGTTTGGTATAAGCATTGAGATATCACATCTCATGCTATAGGACGGGTCTCAGGATTGGAATGGAAGGAGTTGGATATCACATCTCATGTTATAGGAAGGATCTCAGGTTTGGTATTAGAAGCATTGAGACATCACATCTCATGCTATAGGAAGGGTCTCAGGGTTGGAATGGGAAGGAGTTGGATATCACATCTCATCCAATAGGAAGGGTCTCAGGTTTGGAATGGGAAGGAATTGGATATCACATCTCATGTTAAATGAAGGATCTCAGGTTTGGTATTAGAAGCATTGAGATATCACATCTCATGCTATAGGAAGGGTCTCAGGATTGGAATGTGAAGGATTTGGATATCACATCTCATGGTAAAGGAAGGGTCTCAGGTTTGGTAGAAGCATTGAGATATCACGTCTCTGCTATCGGAAGGGTCTCAGGATTGGATTGGGAAGGAGTTGGATATCACATCTCATGCCATAGGAAGGGTCTCAGGATTGGAATGGGAAGGATTTGGATACCACATCTCTTGCTATAGGAAGGGTCTCAGGATTGGAATGGGTAGGAGTTGGATATTACTTTCTTGCTATAGGAAGGGTCTCATGTTTGGAATGGGAAGGAGTTGGATATCACATATGCTATAGTTAGTGTCTCAGGTTTGGAACGGGAAGGAGTTGGATATCACATCTCATGTTATAGGAAGGGTCTCAGGATTGGAATGGGAAGGATTTGGATACCACATCTCTTGCTATAGGAAGGGTCTCAGGATTGGAATGGGTAGGAGTTGGATATTACTTTCTTGCTATAGGAAGGGTCTCATGTTTGGAATGGGAAGGAGTTGGATATCACATATGCTATAGTTAGTGTCTCAGGTTTGGAACGGGAAGGAGTTGGATATCACATCTCATGTTATAGGAAGGGTCTCAGGTTTGGTATAAGCATTGAGATATCACATCTCTGCTATCGGAAGCGCTCAGGATTGGAATGGGAAGGAGTTGGATATCCCATCTCATGTTATAGGAAGAGTCTCTGGTTTGGTATTAGAATCATTGAGATATCACATCGCATGCTGTAGGAAGGGTCTAAGGATTGGAATGGGATGGACTTGGATATCACATCTCATGCTATAGGTAGGCTCTCAGGTTTGGTATAAGCATTGAGATATCACATCTCATGCTATAGGAAGGGTCTCAGGATTGGAATGGGAAGGAATTGGATATCACATCTCATGCTATAGGAAGGGTCTCAGATTTGGTATAAGCATTGGGATATCACATCTCATGCTAAAGGAAGGGTCTCAGGATTGGAATGGGAAGGAGTTGTATATGACATCTCAGGCCATAGGAAGGTTCTCAGGTTTAGTATAAACATTGAGATATCACATCTCTGCTATCGGAAGGGTCTCAGGATTGGAATGGGAAGGAGTTGGATATCCCATCTCATGTTATAGGAAGGGTCTCAGGTTTGGTATTAGAAGCATAGAGATATCACATCTCATGCTATAGGAAGGGTCTCAGGATTTGAATGGCAAGGAGTTGGATATCACATCTCATGCCATAGGAAGGGTCTCAGGTTTGGTATAAGCATTGAGATATCACATCTCTGCTATCGGAAGGGTCTCAGGATTGGATTGGGAAGGAGTTAGATATCCCTTCTCATGCTATAGGAAGTGTCTCAGGTTGGAATGGGAAGGAGTTGGATATCACATCTCATGTTATAGGAAGGGTCTCAGGATTGGAATGGGAAGGACTTGGATGTCACATCTCATGCTATAGGGAGGGTCTCAAGTTTGATATTAGAAGCATTGAGATAACAAATCTCATGATATCGGAAGGGTCTCAGGATTGGAATGGGAAGGAGTTGGATATCACATCTCATGATAAAGGAAGGGTCTAAGGTTTGGAAGGGGAAGGATTTGGATATCACATCTCATGTTATAGGACGGGTCTCAGGTTTGGTATTAGAAGCATTGAGATATCAAGTCTCATGGTATAAGAAGGGTCTCAGAATTGGAATGGGAAGGAGTTGGATATCACACCTCAAGCTATAGGAAGGGTCTCAGGATTGGAATGGGAAGTAGTTTGATATCACATCTCATGCCATAGTATGGGTCTCAGGTTTGGTAGAAGCATTGGGATATCACATCTCATGCTATCGAAAGGGTATCAGTATTGGATTTGGAAGAAGTTGGATATCCCATCTCATGCTATAGGAAGGGTCTCAGGTTGGAATGGGAAGGAGTTGGATATCATATTTCATGTTATAGGAAGGGTCTCAGGATTGGAATGGGAAGGACTTGGATATCATATCTCATGCTATAGGACAGGTCTCAGGTTTGTTATTAGAATCATTGAGATATCATTTTGCATGCTGTAGGAAGGGTCTAAGGATTGGAATGGGAAGGACTTGGATATCACATCTCATGCTATAGATAGGCTCTTAGGTTTGGAAAGGGAAGGAGTTGGATATCACATTTCATGTTAGAGGAAGGATCTCAGGTTTGGTATTAGAAGCATTGAGATATCACATCTCATGCTATATGAAGGGTCTCAGGATTGGAATGGGAAGTAGTTGGATATCACATCTCATGCTATAGGAAGGGTCTCAGGTTTGGTGTAAGCATTGAGATATCACATCTCATGCTATAGGACAGGTCTCAGGATTGGAATGGAAGGAGTTGGATATCACATCTCATGTTATAGGAAGGATCTCAGGTTTGGTATTAGAAGCATTGAGACATCACATCTCATGCTATAGGAAGGGTCTCAGGGTTGGAATGGGAAGGAGTTGGATATCACATCTCATCCAATAGGAAGGGTCTCAGGTTTGGAATGGGAAGGAATTGGATATCACATCTCATGTTATAGGAAGGGTCTCAGGTTTGGTAGAAGCATTGAGATATCACGTCTCTGCTATCGGAAGGGTCTCAGGATTGGATTGGGAAGGAGTTGGATATCCCTTCTCATGCTATAGGAAGGGTCTCAGGATTTGAATGGCAAGGAGTTGGATATCACATCTCATGCCATAGGAAGGGTCTCAGGTTTGGTATAAGCATTGAGATATCACATCTCTGCTTTCGGAAGGGTCTCAGGATTGGAATGGGAAGGAGTTGGATATTCCCATCTCATGTTATAGGAAGGGTCTCAGGTTTGGTATTAGAAGCATTGAGATATCACATCTCATGCTATAGGAAGGGTCTCAGGATTGGAATGGGAAGGACTTGGATATCACATCTCATGCTATAGGGAGGGTCTCAAGTTTGATATTAGAAGCTTTGAGATATCACATCTCATGATATCGGAAGAGTCTCAGGATTGGAATGGGAAGGAGTTGGATATCACATCTCATGATAAAGGAAGGGTCTAAGGTTTGGAAGGGAAAGGATTTGGATATCACATATCATGTTATATTACGGGTCTCAGGTTTGGTATTAGAAGCATTGAGATATCAAGTCTCAGAGTATAGGAAGGGTCTCAGAATTGGAATGGGAAGGAGTTGGATATCACATCTCAAGCTATAGGAAGGGTCTCAGGATTGGAATGGGAAGGACTTGGATATCACATCTCATGCTATAGGAAGGCTCTCAGGTTTGGAAGGGGAAAGAGTTGGATATCACATTTCATGTTAGAGGTAGGATCTCAGGTTTGGTATTAGAGGCATTGAGATATCACATCTCATGCTATCAGAAGGGTCTCAGGAATGGAATGGGAAGGAGTTGGATATCACATCTCATGCTAAAGGGAGGGTCTCAGGTTTGGAAGGGGAAGGATTTGGATATCACATCTCATGTTATAGGAAGGATATCAGGTTTGGTATTAGAAGCATTGAGATATCACATCTCATGCTATCGGAAGGATCTCAGGTTTGGTATTAGAAGCATTGAGATATCACATCTCATGCTATCAGAAGGGTCTCAGGATTGGAATGGGAAGGAGTTGGATATCACATCTCATGCTAAAGGGAGGGTCTCAGGTTTAGAAGGGGAAGGATTTGGATATCACATCTCATGTTATCGGAAGGATCTCACGTTTGGTATTAGAAGTATTGAGATATCATATCTCATGCTATAGGAAGGGTCTCAGGATTGGAATGGGAAAGAGTTGGATATCACATCTCATGCTATAGGGAGTGTCTCAGGATTGGAATGGGAAGGACTTAGATATCACATATCATGCTATAGGGAGGGTCTCAGTTTTGATAGAAGCATTGAGATATCACATCTCATGCTATCGGAAGTGTCTCAGGATTGGAATGGGAAGGAGCTGGATATCACATCTCATGCTAAAGGAAGGGTCTCAGGTTTGGAACAGGAAGGATTTGGATATCACATCTCATGTTATAGGAAGGGTCTCAGGTTTGGTATAGCATTGAGATATCACATCTCTGCTATCGGAAGTGTCTCAGGATTGGAATGGGAAGGAGTTGGATATCACATCTCATGTTATAGGATGGGTCTCAGGTTTGTTATTAGAATCATTGAGATATCATATTGCATGCTGTAGGAAGGGTCTAAGGGTTGGAATGGGAAGGACTTGGATATCACATCTCATGCTATAGATAGGCTCTTAGGTTTGGAAAGGGAAGGAGTTGGATATCACATTTCATGTTAGAGGAAGGATCTCAGGTTTGGTATTAGAAGCATTGAGATAGCACATCTCATGCTATAGGAAGGGTCTCAGGATTGGAATGGGAAGTAGTTGGATATCACATCTCATGCTATAGGAAGGGTCTCAGGTTTAGTATAAGCATTGAGATATCACATCTCATGCTATAGGACGGGTCTCAGGATTGGAATGGAAGGAGTTGGATATCACATCTCATGTTATAGGAAGGATCTCAGGTTTGGTATTAGAAGCATTGAGACATCACATCTCATGCTATAGGAAGGGTCTCAGGGTTGGAATGGGAAGGAGTTGGATATCACATCTCATCCAATAGGAAGGGTCTCAGGTTTGGAATGGGAAGGAATTGGATATCACATCTCATGTTATAGGAAGGATCTCAGGTTTAGTATTAGAAGCATTGAGATATCACATCTCATGCTATAGGAAGGGTCTCAGGATTGGAATGTGAAGGATTTGGATATCACATCTCATGCTAAAGGAAGGGTCTCAGGTTTGGTAGAAGCATTGAGATATCACGTCTCTGCTATCGGAAGGGTCGCAGGATTGGATTGGGAAGGAGTTGGATATTCCTTCTCATGCTATAGGAAGGGTCTCAGGATTTGAATGGCAAGGAGTTGGATATCACATCTCTTGCCATAGGAAGGGTCTCAGGTTTGGTATAAGCATTGAGATATCACATCTCTGCTATCGGAAGGGTCTCAGGATTGGATTGGGAAGTAGTTGGATATCCCTTCTCATGCTATAGGAAGTGTCTCAGGTTGGAATGGGAAGGAGTTGGATATCACATCTCATGTTATAGGAAGGGTCTCAGGATTGGAATGGGAAGGATTTGGATATCACATCTCTTGCTATAGGAAGGGTCTCAGGATTGGAATGGGTAGGAGTTGGATATTACTTTCTTGCTATAGGAAGGGTCTCATGTTTGGAATGGGAAGGAGTTGGATATCACATATGCTATAGTTAGTGTCTCAGGTTTGGAACGGGAAGGAGTTGGATATCACATCTCATGTTATAGGAAGGGTCTCAGGTTTGGTATAAGCATTGAGATATCACATCTCTGCTATCGGAAGCGGCTCAGGATTGGAATGGGAAGGAGTTGGATATCCCATCTCATGTTATAGTAAGAGTCTCTGGTTTGGTATTAGAATCATTGAGATATCACATCGCATGCTGTAGGAAGGGTCTAAGAATTGGAATGGGATGGACTTGGATATCACATCTCATGCTATAGGTAGGCTCTCAGGTTTGGTATAAGCATTGAGATATCACATCTCATGCTATAGGAAGGGTCTCAGGATTGGAATGGGAAGGATTTGGATATCACATCTCATGCTATAGGACGGGTCTCAGATTTGGTATAAGCATTGAGATATCACATCTCCTGCTAAAGGAAGGGTCTCAGGATTGGAATGGGAAGGAGTTGTATATGACATCTCAGGCCATAGGAAGGGTCTCAGGTTTGGTATAAGCATTGAGATATCACATCTCTGCTATCGGAAGGGTCTCAGGATTGGAATGGGAAGGAGTTGGATATCCCATCTCATGTTATAGGAAGGGTCTCAGGTTTGGTATTAGAAGCATAGAGATATCACATCTCATGCTATAGGAAGGGTCTCAGGATTTGAATGGCAAGGAGTTGGATATCACATCTCATGCCATAGGAAGGGTCTCAGGTTTGGTATAAGCATTGAGATATCACATCTCTGCTATCGGAAGGGTCTCAGGATTGGATTGGGAAGGAGTTGGATATCCCTTCTCATGCTATAGGAAGTGTCTCAGGTTGGAATGGGAAGGAGTTGGATATCACATCTCATGTTATAGGAAGGGTCTCAGGATTGGAATGGGAAGGATTTGGATACCACATCTCTTGCTATAGGAACGGTCTCAGGATTGGAATGGGTAGGAGTTGGATATTACTTTCTTGCTATAGGAAGGGTCTCATGTTTGGAATGGGAAGGAGTTGGATATCACATATGCTATAGTTAGTGTCTCAGGTTTGGAACGGGAAGGAGTTGGATATCACATCTCATGTTATAGGAAGGGTCTCAGGTTTGGTATAAGCATTGAGATATCACATCTCTGCTATCGGAAGCGCTCAGGATTGGAATGGGAAGGAGTTGGATATCCCATCTCATGTTATAGGAAGAGTCTCTGGTTTGGTATTAGAATCATTGAGATATCACATCGCATGCTGTAGGAAGGGTCTAAGGATTGGAATGGGATGGACTTGGATATCACATCTCATGCTATAGGTAGGCTCTCAGGTTTGGTATAAGCATTGAGATATCACATCTCATGCTATAGGAAGGGTCTCAGGATTGGAATGGGAAGGAATTGGATATCACATCTCATGCTATAGGAAGGGTCTCAGATTTGGTATAAGCATTGAGATATCACATCTCATGCTAAAGGAAGGGTCTCAGGATTGGAATGGGAAGGAGTTGTATATGACATCTCAGGCCTAAGGAAGGTTCTCAGGTTTAGTATAAACATTGAGATATCACATCTCTGCTATCGGAAGGGTCTCAGGATTGGAATGGGAAGGAGTTGGATATCCCATCTCATGTTATAGGAAGGGTCTCAGGTTTGGTATTAGAAGCATAGAGATATCACATCTCATGCTATAGGAAGGGTCTCAGGATTTGAATGGCAAGGAGTTGGATATCACATCTCATGCCATAGGAAGGGTCTCAGGTTTGGTATAAGCATTGAGATATCACATCTCTGCTATCGGAAGGGTCTCAGGATTGGATTGGGAAGGAGTTAGATATCCCTTCTCATGCTATAGGAAGTGTCTCAGGTTGGAATGGGAAGGAGTTGGATATCACATCTCATGTTATAGGAAGGGTCTCAGGATTGGAATGGGAAGGACTTGGATGTCACATCTCATGCTATAGGGAGGGTCTCAAGTTTGATATTAGAAGCATTGAGATAACAAATCTCATGATATCGGAAGGGTCTCAGGATTGGAATGGGAAGGAGTTGGATATCACATCTCATGATAAAGGAAGGGGCTAAGGTTTGGAAGGGGAAGGATTTGGATATCACGTCTCATGTTATAGGACGGGTCTCAGGTTTGGTATTAGAAGCATTGAGATATCAAGTCTCATGGTATAAGAAGGGTCTCAGAATTGGAATGGGAAGGAGTTGGATATCACACCTCAAGCTATAGGAAGGGTCTCAGGATTGGAATGGGAAGTAGTTTGATATCACATCTCATGCCATAGTATGGGTCTCAGGTTTGGTAGAAGCATTGGGATATCACATCTCATGCTATCGGAAGGATCTCAGGTTTGGTATTAGAAGCATTGAGATATCACATCTCATGCTATCAGAAGGGTCTCAGGATTGGAATGGGAAGGAGTTGGATATCACATCTCATGCTAAAGGGAGCGTCTCAGGTTTGGAAGGGGAAGGATTTGGATATCACATCTCATGTTATCGGAAGGATCTCACGTTTGGTATTAGAAGTATTTAGATATCATATCTCATGCTATAGGAAGGGTCTCAGGATTGGAATGGGAAGGAGTTGGATATCACATCTCATGCTATAGGAAGTGTCTCAGGATTGTAATGGGAAGGACTTGGATATCACATCTCATGCTATAGGTAGGGTCTCAAGTTTGATATTCGAAGCATTGAGATATCACATCTCATGCTATAGGAAGGGTCTGAGGATTGGAATGGGAAGGAGTTGGATATCACATCTCATGCTATGGGAAGGGTCTCAGGTTTGGTATAAGCAGTGAGATATCACATCTCATGCTATAGGAAGTGTCTCAGGATTGGAATGGGAAGGAGTTGGATATCACATCTCATGTTATAGGATGGATCTCAGGTTTGGTATAAGCATTGAAATATCACATCTCTGCTATCGGAAGGGTCTCAGGATTGGAATGGGAAGGAGTTGGATATTCCCATCTCATGTTATAGGAAGGTTCTCAGGTTTGGTATTAGAAGCATTGAGATATCACATCTCATGCTATAGGAAGGGTCTCAGGATTGGAATGGGAAGGACTTGGATATCACATCTCATGCTATAGGGAGGGTCTCAAGTTTGATATTAGAAGCTTTGAGATATCACATCTCATGATATCGGAAGGGTCTCAGGATTGGAATGGGAAGGAGTTGGATATCACATCTCATGATAAAGGAAGGGTCTAAGGTTTGGAAGGGGAAGGATTTGGATATCACATCTCATGTTATATTACGGGTCTCACGTTTGTATTAGAAGCATTGAGATATCAAGTCTCATAGTATAGGAAGGGTCTCAGAATTGGAATGGGAAGGAGTTGGATATCACATCTCAAGCTATAGGAAGGGTCTCAGGATTGGAATGGGAAGGACTTGGATATCACATCTCATGCTATAGGAAGGCTCTCAGGTTTGGAAGGGGAAAGAGTTGGATATCACATTTCATGTTAGAGGTAGGATCTCAGGTTTGGTATTAGAGGCATTGAGATATCACATCTCATGCTATCAGAAGGGTCTCAGGAATGGAATGGGAAGGAGTTGGATATCACATCTCATGCTAAAGGGAGGGTCTCAGGTTTGGAAGGGGAAGGATTTGGATATCACATCTCATGTTATAGGAAGGATCTCAGGTTTGGTATTAGAAGCATTGAGATATCACATCTCATGCTATCGGAAGGATCTCAGGTTTGGTATTAGAAGCATTGAGATATCACATCTCATGCTATCAGAAGAGTCTCAGGATTGGAATAGGAAGGAGTTGGATATCACATCTCATGCTAAAGGGAGGGTCTCAGGATTGGAAGGGGAAGGATTTGGATATCACATCTCATGTTATCGGAAGGATCTCACGTTTGGTATTAGAAGTATTGAGATATCATATCTCATGCTATAGGAAGGGTCTCAGGATTGGAATGGGAAGGAGTTGGATATCACATCTCATGCTATAGGGAGGGTCTCAGGATTGGAATGGGAAGGACTTAGATATCACATATCATGCTATAGGGAGGGTCTCAGTTTTGATATTAGAAGCATTGAGATATCACATCTCATGCTATAGGAAGTGTCTCAGGATTGGAATGGGAAGGTTCTGGATATCACATCTCATGCTAAAGGAAGGGTCTCAGGTTTGGAACGGGAAGGATTTGGATATCACATCTCATGTTATAGGAAGGGTCTCAGGTTTGGTATAAGCATTGAGATATCACATCTCTGCTATCGGAAGTGTCTCAGTATTGGAATGGGAAGGAGTTGGATATCCCATCTCATGTTATAGGACGGGTCTCAGGTTTGTTATTAGAATCATTGAGATATCATATTGCATGCTGTAGGAAGGGTCTAAGGGTTGGGATGGGAAGGACTTGGATATCACATCTCATGCTATAGATAGGCTCTTAGGTTTGGAAAGGGAAGGAGTTGGATATCACATTTCATGTTAGAGGAAGGATCTCAGGTTTGGTATTAGAAACATTGAGATATCACATCTCATGCTATAGGAAGGGTCTCAGGATTGGAATGGGAAGCAGTTGGATATCACATCTCATGCTATAGGAAGGGTCTCAGGTTTGGTATAAGCATTGAGATATCACATCTCATGCTATAGGACGGGTCTCAGGATTGGAATGGAAGGAGTTGGATATCACATCTCATGTTATAGGAAGGATCTCAGGTTTGGTATTAGAAGCATTGAGACATCACATCTCATGCTATAGGAAGGGTCTCAGGGTTGGAATGGGAAGGAGTTGGATATCACAACTCATCCAATAGGAAGGGTCTCAGGTTTGGAATGGGAAGGAATTGGATATCACATCTCATGTTATAGGAAGTATCTCAGGTTTGGTATTAGAAGCATTGAGATATCACATCTCATGCTATAGGAAGGGTCTCAGGATTGGAATGTGAAGGATTTGGATATCACATCTCATGGTAAAGGAAGGGTCTCAGGTTTGGTAGAAGCATTGAGATATCACGTCTCTGCTATCGGAAGGGTCTCAGGATTGGATTGGGAAGGAGTTGGATATCACATCTCATGCCATAGGAAGGGTCTCAGGATTGGTATAAGCATTGAGATATCACATCTCTGCTATCGGAAGGGTCTCAGGATTGGATTGGGAAGGAGTTGGATATCCCTTCTCATGCTATAGGAAGTGTCTCAGGTTGGAATGGGAAGGAGTTGGATATCACATCTCATGTTATAGGAAGGGTCTCAGGATTGGAATGGGAAGGATTTGGATACCACATCTCTTGCTATAGGAAGGGTCTCAGGATTGGAATCGGTAGGAGTTGGATATTACTTTCTTGCTATAGGAAGAGTCTCATGTTTGGAATGGGAAGGAGTTGGATATCACATATGCTATAGTTAGTGTCTCAGGTTTGGAACGGGAAGGAGTTGGATATCACATCTCATGTTATAGGAAGGGTCTCAGGTTTGGTATAAGCATTGAGATATCACATCTCTGCTATCGGAAGCGCTCAGGATTGGAATGGGAAGGAGTTGGATATCCCATCTCATGTTATAGGAAGAGTCTCTGGTTTGGTATTAGAATCATTGAGATATCACATCGCATGCTGTAGGAAGGGTCTAAGGATTGGAATGGGATGGACTTGGATATCACATCTCATGCTATAGGTAGGCTCTCAGGTTTGGTATAAGCATTGAGATATCACATCTCATGCTATAGGAAGGGTCTCAGGATTGGAATGGGAAGGAATTGGATATCACATCTCATGCTATAGGAAGGGTCTCAGATTTGGTATAAGCATTGAGATATCACATCTCATGCTAAAGGAAGGGTCTCAGGATTGGAATGGGAAGGAGTTGTATATGACATCTCAGGCCATAGGAAGGTTCTCAGGTTTAGTATAAACATTGAGATATCACATCTCTGCTATCGGAAGGGTCTAAGGATTGGAATGGGAAGGAGTTGGATATCCCATCTCATGTTATAGGAAGGGTCTCAGGTTTGGTATTAGAAGCATAGAGATATCACATCTCATGCTATAGGAAGGGTCTCAGGATTTGAATGGCAAGGAGTTGGATATCACATCTCATGCCATAGGAAGGGTCTCAGGTTTGGTATAAGCATTGAGATATCACATCTCTGCTATCGGAAGGGTCTCAGGATTGGATTGGGAAGGAGTTAGATATCCCTTCTCATGCTATAGGAAGTGTCTCAGGTTGGAATGGGAAGGAGTTGGATATCACATCTCATGTTATAGGAAGGGTCTCAGGATTGGAATGGGAAGGACTTGGATGTCACATCTCATGCTATAGGGAGGGTCTCAAGTTTGATATTAGAAGCATTGAGATAACAAATCTCATGATATCGGAAGGGTCTCAGGATTGGAATGGGAAGGAGTTGGATAGCACATCTCATGATAAAGGAAGGGTCTAAGGTTTGGAAGGGGAAGGATTTGGATATCACATCTCATGTTATAGGACGGGTCTCAGGTTTGGTATTAGAAGCATTGATATATCAAGTCTCATAGTATAAGAAGGGTCTCAGAATTGGAATGGGAAGGAGTTGGATATCACACCTCAAGCTATAGGAATGGTCTCAGGATTGGAATGGGAAGTAGTTTGATATCACATCTCATGCCATAGTATGGGTCTCAGGTTTGGTAGAAGCATTGGGATATCACATCTCATGCTATCGGAAGGGTATCAGTATTGGATTTGGAAGAAGTTGGATATCCCATCTCATGCTATAGGAAGGGTCTCAGGTTGGAATGGGAAGGAGTTGGATATCATATTTCATGTTATAGGAAGGGTCTCAGGATTGGAATGGGAAGGACTTGGATATCATATCTCATGCTATAGGACGGGTCTCAGGTTTGTTATTAGAATCATTGAGATATCATTTTGCATGCTGTAGGAAGGGTCTAAGGATTGGAATGGGAAGGACTTGGATATCACATCTCATGCTATAGATAGGCTCTTAGGTTTGGAAAGGGAAGGAGTTGGATATCACATTTCATGTTAGAGGAAGGATCTCAGGTTTGGTATTAGAAGCATTGAGATATCACATCTCATGCTATATGAAGGGTCTCAGGATTGGAATGGGAAGTAGTTGGATATCACATCTCATGCTATAGGAAGGGTCTCAGGTTTGGTATAAGCATTGAGATATCACATCTCATGCTATAGGACAGGTCTCAGGATTGGAATGGAAGTAGTTGGATATCACATCTCATGTTATTGGAAGGATCTCAGGTTTGGTATTAGAAGCATTGAGACATCACATCTCATGCTATAGGAAGGGTCTCAGGGTTGGAATGGGAAGGAGTTGGATATCACATCTCATCCAATAGGAAGGGTCTCAGGTTTGGAATGGGAAGGAATTGGATATCACATCTCATGTTATAGGAAGGATCTCAGGTTTGGTATTAGAAGCATTGAGATATCACATCTTATGCTATAAGAAGGGTCTAAGGATTGGAATGTGAAGGATTTGGATATCACATCTCATGCTAAAGGAAGGGTCTCAGGTTTGGTAGAAGCATTGAGATATCACGTCTCTGCTATCGGAAGGGTCTCAGGATTGGATTGGGAAGGAGTTGGATATCCCTTCTCATGCTATAGGAAGGGTCTCAGGATTTGAATGGCAAGGAGTTGGATATCACATCTCATGCCATAGGAAGGGTCTCAGGTTTGGTATAAGCATTGAGATATCACATCTCATGCTATAGGACGGGTCTCAGGATTGGAATGGAAGGAGTTGGATATCACATCTCATGTTATAGGAAGGATCTCAGGTTTGGTATTAGAAGCATTGAGACATCACATCTCATGCTATAGGAAGGGTCTCAGGGTTGGAATGGGAAGGAGTTGGATATCACAACTCATCCAATAGGAAGGGTCTCAGGTTTGGAATGGGAAGGAATTGGATATCACATCTCATGTTATAGGAAGGATCTCAGGTTTGGTATTAGAAGCATTGAGATATCACATCTCATGCTATAGGAAGGGTCTCAGGATTGGAATGTGAAGGATTTGGATATCACATCTCATGGTAAAGGAAGGGTCTCAGGTTTGGTAGAAGCATTGAGATATCACGTCTCTGCTATTGGAAGGGTCTCAGGATTGGATTGGGAAGGAGTTGGATATCACATCTCATGCCATAGGAAGGGTCTCAGGATTGGTATAAGCATTGAGATATCACATCTCTGCTATCGGAAGGGTCTCAGGATTGGATTGGGAAGGAGTTGGATATCCCTTCTCATGCTATAGGAAGTGTCTCAGGTTGGAATGGGAAGGAGTTGGATATCACATCTCATGTTATAGGAAGGGTCTCAGGATTGGAATGGGAAGGATTTGGATACCACATCTCTTGCTATAGGAAGGGTCTCAGGATTGGAATCGGTAGGAGTTGGATATTACTTTCTTGCTATAGGAAGGGTCTCATGTTTGGAATGGGAAGGAGTTGGATATCACATATGCTATAGTTAGTGTCTCAGGTTTGGAACGGGAAGGAGTTGGATATCACATCTCATGTTATAGGAAGGGTCTCAGGTTTGGTATAAGCATTGAGATATCACATCTCTGCTATCGGAAGCGCTCAGGATTGGAATGGGAAGGAGTTGGATATCCCATCTCATGTTATAGGAAGAGTCTCTGGTTTGGTATTAGAATCATTGAGATATCACATCGCATGCTGTAGGAAGGGTCTAAGGATTGGAATGGGATGGACTTGGATATCACATCTCATGCTATAGGTAGGCTCTCAGGTTTGGTATAAGCATTGAGATATCACATCTCATGCTATAGGAAGGGTCTCAGGATTGGAATGGGAAGGAATTGGATATCACATCTCATGCTATAGGAAGGGTCTCAGATTTGGTATAAGCATTGAGATATCACATCTCATGCTAAAGGAAGGGTCTCAGGATTGGAATGGGAAGGAGTTGTATATGACATCTCAGGCCATAGGAAGGTTCTCAGGTTTAGTATAAACATTGAGATATCACATCTCTGCTATCGGAAGGGTCTAAGGATTGGAATGGGAAGGAGTTGGATATCCCATCTCATGTTATAGGAAGGGTCTCAGGTTTGGTATTAGAAGCATAGAGATATCACATCTCATGCTATAGGAAGGGTCTCAGGATTTGAATGGCAAGGAGTTGGATATCACATCTCATGCCATAGGAAGGGTCTCAGGTTTGGTATAAGCATTGAGATATCACATCTCTGCTATCGGAAGGGTCTCAGGATTGGATTGGGAAGGAGTTAGATATCCCTTCTCATGCTATAGGAAGTGTCTCAGGTTGGAATGGGAAGGAGTTGGATATCACATCTCATGTTATAGGAAGGGTCTCAGGATTGGAATGGGAAGGACTTGGATGTCACATCTCATGCTATAGGGAGGGTCTCAAGTTTGATATTAGAAGCATTGAGATAACAAATCTCATGATATCGGAAGGGTCTCAGGATTGGAATGGGAAGGAGTTGGATATCACATCTCATGATAAAGGAAGGGTCTAAGGTTTGGAAGGGGAAGGATTTGGATATCACATCTCATGTTATAGGACGGGTCTCAGGTTTGGTATTAGAAGCATTGAGATATCAAGTCTCATAGTATAAGAAGGGTCTCAGAATTGGAATGGGAAGGAGTTGGATATCACACCTCAAGCTATAGGAAGGGTCTCAGGATTGGAATGGGAAGTAGTTTGATATCACATCTCATGCCATAGTATGGGTCTCAGGTTTGGTAGAAGCATTGGGATATCACATCTCATGCTATCGGAAGGGTATCAGTATTGGATTTGGAAGAAGTTGGATATCCCATCTCATGCTATAGGAAGGGTCTCAGGTTGGAATGGGAAGGAGTTGGATATCATATTTCATGTTATAGGAAGGGTCTCAGGATTGGAATGGGAAGGACTTGGATATCATATCTCATGCTATAGGACGGGTCTCAGGTTTGTTATTAGAATCATTGAGATATCATTTTGCATGCTGTAGGAAGGGTCTAAGGATTGGAATGGGAAGGACTTGGATATCACATCTCATGCTATAGATAGGCTCTTAGGTTTGGAAAGGGAAGGAGTTGGATATCACATTTCATGTTAGAGGAAGGATCTCAGGTTTGGTATTAGAAGCATTGAGATATCACATCTCATGCTATATGAAGGGTCTCAGGATTGGAATGGGAACTAGTTGGATATCACATCTCATGCTATAGGAAGGGTCTCAGGTTTGGTATAAGCATTGAGATATCACATCTCATGCTATAGGACAGGTCTCAGGATTGGAATGGAAGTAGTTGGATATCACATCTCATGTTATTGGAAGGATCTCAGGTTTGGTATTAGAAGCATTGAGACATCACATCTCATGCTATAGGAAGGGTCTCAGGGTTGGAATGGGAAGGAGTTGGATATCACATCTCATCCAATAGGAAGGGTCTCAGGTTTGGAATGGGAAGGAATTGGATATCACATCTCATGTTATAGGAAGGATCTCAGGTTTGGTATTAGAAGCATTGAGATATCACATCTTATGCTATAAGAAGGGTCTAAGGATTGGAATGTGAAGGATTTGGATATCACATCTCATGCTAAAGGAAGGGTCTCAGGTTTGGTAGAAGCATTGAGATATCACGTCTCTGCTATCGGAAGGGTCTCAGGATTGGATTGGGAAGGAGTTGGATATCCCTTCTCATGCTATAGGAAGGGTCTCAGGATTTGAATGGCAAGGAGTTGGATATCACATCTCATGCCATAGGAAGGGTCTCAGGTTTGGTATAAGCATTGAGATATCACATCTCTGCTTTCGGAAGGGTCTCAGGATTGGAATGGGAAGGAGTTGGATATTCCCATCTCATGTTATAGGAAGGGTCTCAGGTTTGGTATTAGAAGCATTGAGATATCACATCTCATGCTATAGGAAGGGTCTCAGGATTGGAATTGGAAGGACTTGGATATCACATCTCATGCTATAGGGAGGGTCTCAAGTTTGATATTAGAAGCTTTGAGATATCACATCTCATGATATCGGAAGGGTCTCAGGATTGGAATGGGAAGGAGTTGGATATCACATCTCATGATAAAGGAAGGGTCTAAGGTTTGGAAGGGGAAGGATTTGGATATCACATATCATGTTATATTACGGGTCTCAGGTTTGGTATTAGAAGCATTGAGATATCAAGTCTCAGAGTATAGGAAGGGTCTCAGAATTGGAATGGGAAGGAGTTGGATATCACATCTCAAGCTATAGGAAGGGTCTCAGGATTGGAATGGGAAGGACTTGGATATCACATCTCATGCTATAGGAAGGCTCTCAGGTTTGGAAGGGGAAAGAGTTGGATATCACATTTCATGTTAGAGGTAGGATCTCAGGTTTGGTATTAGAGGCATTGAGATATCACATCTCATGCTATCAGAAGGGTCTCAGGAATGGAATGGGAAGGAGTTGGATATCACATCTCATGCTAAAGGGAGGGTCTCAGGTTTGGAAGGGGAAGGATTTGGATATCACATCTCATGTTATAGGAAGGATATCAGGTTTGGTATTAGAAGCATTGAGATATCACATCTCATGCTATCGGAAGGATCTCAGGTTTGGTATTAGAAGCATTGAGATATCACATCTCATGCTATCAGAAGGGTCTCAGGATTGGAATGGGAAGGAGTTGGATATCACATCTCATGCTAAAGGGAGGGTCTCAGGTTTGGAAGGAGAAGGATTTGGATATCACATCTCATGTTATCGGAAGGATCTCACGTTTGGTATTAGAAGTATTGAGATATCATATCTCATGCTATAGGAAGGGTCTCAGGATTGGAATGGGAAAGAGTTGGATATCACATCTCATGCTATAGGGAGTGTCTCAGGATTGGAATGGGAAGGACTTAGATATCACATATCATGCTATAGGGAGGGTCTCAGTTTTGATAGAAGCATTGAGATATCACATCTCATGCTATCGGAAGTGTCTCAGGATTGGAATGGGAAGGAGCTGGATATCACATCTCATGCTAAAGGAAGGGTCTCAGGTTTGGAACGGGAAGGATTTGGATATCACATCTCATGTTATAGGAAGGGTCTCAGGTTTGGTATAAGCATTGAGATATCACATCTCTGCTATCGGAAGTGTCTCAGGATTGGAATGGGAAGGAGTTGGATATCACATCTCATGTTATAGGATGGGTCTCAGGTTTGTTATTAGAATCATTGAGATATCATATTGCATGCTGTAGGAAGGGTCTAAGGGTTGGAATGGGAAGGACTTGGATATCACATCTCATGCTATAGATAGGCTCTTAGGTTTGGAAAGGGAAGGAGTTGGATATCACATTTCATGTTAGAGGAAGGATCTCAGGTTTGGTATTAGAAGCATTGAGATATCACATCTCATGCTATAGGAAGGGTCTCAGGATTGGAATGGGAAGTAGTTGGATATCACATCTTATGCTATAGGAAGGGTCTCAGGTTTAGTATAAGCATTGAGATATCACATCTCATGCTATAGGACGGGTCTCAGGATTGGAATGGAAGGAGTTGGATATCACATCTCATGTTATAGGAAGGATCTCAGGTTTGGTATTAGAAGCATTGAGACATCACATCTCATGCTATAGGAAGGGTCTCAGGGTTGGAATGGGAAGGAGTTGGATATCACATCTCATCCAATAGGAAGGGTCTCAGGTTTGGAATGGGAAGGAATTGGATATCACATCTCATGTTATAGGAAGGATCTCAGGTTTGGTATTAGAAGCATTGAGATATCACATCTCATGCTATAGGAAGGGTCTCAGGATTGGAATGTGAAGGATTTGGATATCACATCTCATGCTAAAGGAAGGGTCTCAGGTTTGGTAGAAGCATTGAGATATCACGTCTCTGCTATCGGAAGGGTCGCAGGATTGGATTGGGAAGGAGTTGGATATCCCTTCTCATGCTATAGGAAGGGTCTCAGGATTTGAATGGCAAGGAGTTGGATATCACATCTCATGCCATAGGAAGGGTCTCAGGTTTGGAATGGGAAGGAATTGGATATCACATCTCATGTTATAGGAAGGATCTCAGGTTTGGTATTAGAAGCATTGAGATATCACATCTCATGCTATAGGAAGGGTCTCAGGATTGGAATGTGAAGGATTTGGATATCACATCTCATGCTAAAGGAAGGGTCTCAGGTTTGGTATAAGCATTGAGATATCACATCTCTGCTATCGGAAGGGTCTCAGGATTGGATTGGGAAGGAGTTGGATATCCCTTCTCATGCTATAGGAAGTGTCTCAGGTTGGAATGGGAAGGAGTTGGATATCACATCTCATGTTATAGGAAGGGTCTCAGGATTGGAATGGGAAGGATTTGGATATCACATCTCTTGCTATAGGAAGGGTCTCAGGATTGGAATGGGTAGGAGTTGGATATTACTTTCTTGCTATAGGAAGGGTCTCATGTTTGGAATGGGAAGGAGTTGGATATCACATATGCTATAGTTAGTGTCTCAGGTTTGGAACGGGAAGGAGTTGGATATCACATCTCATCCAATAGGAAGGGTCTCAGGTTTGGAATGGGAAGGAATTGGATATCACATCTCATGTTATAGGAAGGATCTCAGGTTTGGTATTAGAAGCATTGAGATATCACATCTCATGCTATAGGAAGGGTCTCAGGATTGGAATGTGAAGGATTTGGATATCACATCTCATGCTAAAGGAAGGGTCTCAGGTTTGGTAGAAGCATTGAGATATCACGTCTCTGCTATCGGAAGGGTCTCAGGATTGGAATGGGAAGGACTTGGATATCACATCTCATGCTATAGGAAGGCTCTCAGGTTTGGAAGGGGAAAGAGTTGGATATCACATTTCATGTTAGAGGTAGGATCTCAGGTTTGGTATTAGAGGCATTGAGATATCACATCTCATGCTATCAGAAGGGTCTCAGGAATGGAATGGGAAGGAGTTGGATATCACAATAGGAAGAGTCTCAGGATTGGAATGGGAATGAGTTTGATATCACATCTCATGCCATACTATGGGTCTCAGGTTTGGTAGAAGCATTGGGATATCACATCACATGCTATTGGAAGGGTATCAGTATTGGATTTGGAAGGAGTTGAATATCCCATCTCATGCTATAGTATGGGTCTCAGGTTTGGTAGAAGCATTGGGATATCACATCTCATGCTATTGGAAGGGTATCAGTATTGGATTTGGAAGGAGTTGGATATCCTATCTCATGCTATAGGAAGGGTCTCAGATTTGGTATAAGCATTGAGATATCACATCTCATGCTATAGGAAGGGTCTCAGGATTGGATTGGGAAGGAGTTGTATATGACATCTCAGGCCATAGGAAGGGTCTCAGGATTGGTATAAGCATTGAGATATCACATCTCTGCTATCGGAAGGGTCTCAGGATTGGAATAGGAAGGAGTTGGATATCCCATCTCATGTTATAGGAAGAGTCTCAGGTTTGGTATTAGAAGCATTGAGATATCACATCTCATGCTATAGGAAGGGTCTCAGGATTGGAATGGGGAGGACTTGGATGTCACATCTCATGCTATAGGGAGGGTCTCAAGTTTGATATTAGAAGCATTGAGATAACAAATCTCATGATATCGGAAGGGTCTCAGGATTGGAATGGGAAGGAGTTGGATATCACATCTCATGATAAAGGAAGGGTCTAAGGTTTGGAAGGGGAAAGATCTGGATATCACATCTCATGTTATAGGACGGGTCTCAGGTTTGGTATTAGAAGCATTGAGATATCAAGTCTCATGGCATAGGAAGGGTCTCAGAATTGGAATGGGAAGGAGTTGAATATCACATCTCAAGCTATAGGAAGAGTCTCAGGATTGGAATGGGAAGGAGTTTGATATCACATCTCATGCCATAGTATGGGTCTCAGGTTTGGTAGAAGCATTGGGATATCACATCTCATGCTATTGGAAGGGTATCAGTATTGGATTTGGAAGGAGTTGGATATCCCATCTCATGCTATAGGAAGGGTCTCAGGTTGGAATGGGAAGGAGTTGGATATCACATTTCATGTTATAGGAAGGGTCTCAGGATTGGCATGGGAAGGACTTGGATATCATATCTCATGCTATAGGAAGGCTCTCAGGTTTGGAAGGGGAAGGAGTTGGATATCACATTTCATGTTAGAGGAAGGATCTCAGGTTTGGTATTAGAGGCCTTGAGATATCACATCTCATGCTATTGGAAGGGTCTCAGGATTGGAATGGGAAGGAGTTGGATATCACATCTCAAGCTTTAGGAAGGGTCTCAGGTTTGGTATAAGCATTGAGATAGCACATCTCATGCTATGGGAAGGGTTTCAGGATTGGAATGGGAAGGAGTTGGATATCACATCTCATGTTATAGGAAAGATCTCCGGTTTGGTATTAGAAGCATTGAGACATCACATCTCATGTTATAGGAAGGGTCTCAGGATTGGAATGGGAAGAGGTTGGATATCACATCTCATGCTATAGGAAGGGTCTCAGGTTTGGAAGGGGAAGGAGTTGGATATCCAATCTCATGTTATAGGACTGGTCTCAGGTTTGGTATTAGAAGCATTGAGATATCACATTGCATGCTGTAGGAAGGTTCTCAGGTTTGGTATTAGAAGCATTGAGACATCACATCTCATGCTATAGGAAGGGTCTCAGGATTGGAATGGGAAGGAGTTGGATATCACATCTCATGTTATAGGAAGGATCTCAGGTTTGGTATTAGAAGCATTGAGACATCACATCTCATGCTATAGGAAGGGTCTCAGGATTGGAATGGGAAGGAGTTGGATATCACATCTCATGCTATAGGAAGGGTCTCAGATTTGGTATAAGCATTGAGATATCACATCTCATGCTATAGGAAGGGTCTCAGGATTGGATTTGGAAGGAGTTGTATATGACATCTCAGGCCATAGGAAGGGTCTCAGGATTGGTATAAGCATTGAGATATCACATCTCTGCTATCGGAAGGGTCTCAGGATTGGAATGGGAAGGAGTTGGATATCCCATCTCATGTTATAGGAAGGGTCTCAGGTTTGGTATTAGAAGCATTGAGATATCACATCTCATGCTATAGGAAGGGTCTCAGGATTGGAATGGGGAGGACTTGGATGTCACATCTCATGCTATAGGGAGGGTCTCAAGTTTGATATTAGAAGCATTGAGATAACAAATCTCATGATATCGGAAGGGTCTCAGGATTGGAATGGGAAGGAGTTGGATATCACATCTCATGATAAAGGAAGGGTCTAAGGTTTGGAAGGGGAAAGATTTGGATATCACATCTCATGTTATAGGACGGGTCTCAGGTTTGGTATTAGAAGCATTGAGATATCAAGTCTCATGGCATAGGAAGGGTCTCAGAATTGGAATGGGAAGGAGTTGGATATCACATCTCATGCCATAGTATGGGTCTCAGGTTTGGTAGAAGCATTGGGATATCACATCTGGATATAGCATGAGATGTGATATCTCAATGCTTATACCAAACCTGAGAGCCTACCTATAGCCAATGCTTCTACCAAACCTGAGACCCATACTATGCCAATCCAATCCTGAGACCCTTCCGATAGCAGAGATGTGATATCTCAATGCTTATACCAAACCTGAGACCCTTCCTATAGCATGAGATGTGATATCCAACTCCTTGCCATTCAAATCCTGAGACCCTTCCTTTAGCATGAGATGTGATATCTCAATGCTTCTAATACCAAACCTGAGATCCTTCCTCTAACATGAAATGTGATATCCAACTCCTTCCCTTTCCAAACCTAAGAGCCTATCTATAGCATGAGATGTGATATCCAAGTCCTTCCCATTCCAATCCTTAGACCCTTCCTACAGCATGCAATATGATATCTCAATGATTCTAATAACAAACCTGAGACCCGTCCTATAGCATGAGATATGATATCCAAGTCCTTCCCATTCCAATCCTGAGACCCTTCCTATAACATGAAATGTGATATCCAACTCCTTCCCATTCCAACCTGAGACCCTTCCTATAGCATGAGATGGGATATCCAACTTCTTCCAAATCCAATACTGATACCCTTCCGATAGCATGAGATGTGATATCCCAATGCTTCTACCAAACCTGAGACCCATACTATGGCATGAGATGTGATATCAAACTCCTTCCCATTCCAATCCTGAGACCCTTCCTATAGCTTGAGGTGTGATATCCAACTCCTTCCCATTCCAATTCTGAGACCCTTCTTATACCATGAGACTTGATATCTCAATGCTTCTAATACCAAACCTGAGACCCGTCCTATAACATGAGATGTGATATCCAAACCCTTCCCCTTCCAAACCTTAGACCCTTCCTTTATCATGAGACGTGATATCCAACTCCTTCCCATTCCAATCCTGAGACCCTTCCGATATCATGAGATTTGTTATCTCAATGCTTCTAATATCAAACTTTAGACCCTCCCTATAGCATGAGATGTGACATCCAAGTCCTTCCCATTCCAATCCTGAGACCCTTCCTATAACATGAGATGTGATATCCAACTCCTTCCCATTCCAACCTGAGACACTTCCTATAGCATGAGAAGGGATATCTAACTCCTTCCCAATCCAATCCTGAGACCCTTCCGATAGCAGAGATGTGATATCTCAATGCTTATACCAAACCTGAGACCCTTCCTATGGCATGAGATGTGATATCCAACTCCTTGCCATTCAAATCCTGAGACCCTTCCTATAGCATGAGATGTGATATCCCTATGCTTCGAATACCAAACCTGAGACCCTTCCTATAACATGAGATGGGATATCCAACTCCTTCCCATTCCAATCCTGAGACCCTTCCGATAGCAGAGATGTGATATCTCAATGCTTATACCAAACCTGAGAACCTTCCTATGGCCTGAGATGTCATATACAACTCCTTCCCATTCCAATCCTGAGACCCTTCCTTTAGCATGAGATGTGATATCTCAATGCTTATACCAAATCTGAGACCCTTCCTATAGCATGAGATGTGATATCCAATTCCTTCCCATTCCAATCCTGAGACCCTTCCTATAGCATGAGATGTGATATCTCAATGCTTATACCAAACCTGAGAGCCTACCTATAGCATGAGATGTGATATCCAAGTCCATCCCATTCCAATCCTTAGACCCTTCCTACAGCATGCGATGTGATATCCCAATGATTCTAATACCAAACCAGAGACTCTTCCTATAACATGAGATGGGATATCCAACTCCTTCCCATTCCAATCCTGAGCCGCTTCCGATAGCAGAGATGTGATATCTCAATGCTTATACCAAACCTGAGACCCTTCCTATAACATGAGATGTGATATCCAACTCCTTCCCGTTCCAAACCTGAGACACTAACTATAGCATATGTGATATCCAACTCCTTCCCATTCCAAACATGAGACCCTTCCTATAGCAAGAAAGTAATATCCAACTCCTACCCATTCCAATCCTGAGACCCTTCCTATAGCAAGAGATGTGATATCCAAATCCTTCCCATTCCAATCCTGAGACCCTTCCTATAACATGAGATGTGATATCCAACTCCTTCCCATTCCAACCTGAGACACTTCCTATAGCATGAGAAGGGATATCCAACTCCTTCCCAATCCAATCCTGAGGCCCTTCCGATAGCAGAGATGTGATATCTCAATGCTTATACCAAACCTGAGACCCTTCCTATGGCATGAGATGTGATATCCAACTCCTTCCCAATCCAATCCTGAGACCTTTCCGATAGCAGAGACGTGATATCTCAATGCTTCTACCAAACCTGAGACCCTTCCTTTAGCATGAGATGTGATATCCAAATCCTTCACATTCCAATCCTGAGACCCTTCCTATAGCATGAGATGTGATATCTCAATGCTTCTAATACCAAACCTGAGATCCTTCCTATAACATGAGATGTGATATCCAATTCCTTCCCATTCCAAACCTGAGACCCTTCCTATTGGATGAGATGTGATATCCAACTCCTTCCCATTCCAACCCTGAGACCCTTCCTATAGCATGAGATGTGATGTCTCAATGCTTCTAATACCAAACCTGAGATCCTTCCTATAACATGAGATGTGATATCCAACTCCTTCCATTCCAATCCTGAGACCCATCCTATAGCATGAGATGTGATATCTCAATGCTTATACCAAACCTGAGACCCTTCCTATAGCATGAGATGTGATATCCAACTGCTTCCCATTCCAATCCTGAGACCCTTCCTATAGCATGAGATGTGATATCTCAATGCTTCTAATACCAAACCTGAGATCCTTCCTCTAACATGAAATGTGATATCCAACTCCTTCCCTTTCCAAACCTAAGAGCCTATCTATAGCATGAGATGTGATATCCAAGTCCTTCCCATTCCAACCCTTAGACCCTTCCTACAGCATGCAATATGATATCTCAATGATTCTAATAACAAACCTGAGACCCGTCCTATAACATGAGATGGGATATCCAACTCCTTCCCATTCCAATCCTGAGACACTTCCGATAGCAGAGATGTGATATCTCAATGCTTATACCAAACCTGAGACCCTTCCTATAACATGAGATGTGATATCCAAATCCTTCCCGTTCCAAACCTGAGACCCTTCCTTTAGCATGAGATGTGATATCCAGCACCTTCCCATTCCAATCCTGAGACACTTCCTATAGCATGAGATGTGATATCTCAATGCTTCTAATATCAAAACTGAGACCCTCCCTATAGCATGATATGTGATATCTAAGTCCTTCCCATTCCAATCCTGAGACCCTCCCTATAGCATGAGATGTGATATCCAACTCCTTCCCATTCCAATCCTGAGACCCTTCCCATAGCATGAGATATGATATCTCAATACTTCTAATACCAAACGTGAGATCCTTCCGATAACATGAGATGTGATATCCAAATCCTTCCCCTTCCAATCCTGAGACCCTCCCTTTAGCATGAGATGTGATATCCAACTCCTTCCTATTCCAATCCTGAGACTCTTCTGATAGCATGAGATGTGATATCTCAATGCTTCTAATACCAAACCTGAGATCCTTCCGATAGCATGAGATGTGATATCTCAATGCTTCTAATACCAAACCTGAGATCCTTCCTATAACATGAGATGTGATATCCAAATCCTTCCCCTTCCAAACCTGAGACCCTCCCTTTAGCATGAGATGTGATATCCAACTCCTTCCCATTCCATTCCTGAGACCCTTCTGATAGCATGAGATGTGATATCTCAATGCCTCTAATACCAAACCTGAGATCCTACCTCTAACATGAAATGTGATATCCAACTCTTTCCCCTTCCAAACCTGAGAGCCGTCCTATAGCATGAGATGTGATATCCAAGTCCTTCCCATTCCAATCCTGAGACCCTTCCTATAGCTTGAGATGTGATATCCAACTCCTTCCCATTCCAATTCTGAGACCCTTCCTATACTATGAGACTTGATATCTCAATGCTTCTAATACAAACGTGAGACCCATAATATAACATGAGATGTGATATCCAAATCCTTCCCCTTCCAAACCTTAGACCCTTCCTTTATCATGAGATGTGATATCCAACTCCTTCCCATTCCAATCCTGAGACCCTTCCGATATCATGAGATGTGATATCTCAAAGCTTCTAATATCAAACTTGAGACCCTCCCTATAGCATGAGATGTGATATCCAAGTCCTTCCCATTCCAATCCTGAGACCCTTCCTATAGCTTGAGGTGTGATATCCAACTCCTTCCCATTCCAATTCTGAGACCCTTCTTATACCATGAGACTTGATATCTCAATGCTTCTAATACCAAACCTGAGACCCGTCCTATAACATGAGATGTGATATCCAAATCCTTCCCCTTCCAAACCTTAGACCCTTCCTTTATCATGAGATGTGATATCCAACTCCTTCCCATTCCAATCCTGAGACCCTTCCGATATCATGAGATTTGTTATCTCAATGCTTCTAATATCAAACTTGAGACCCTCCCTATAGCATGAGATGTGACATCCAAGTCCTTCCCATTCCAATCCTGAGACCCTTCCTATAACATGAGATGTGATATCCAACTCCTTCCCATTCCAACCTGAGACACTTCCTATAGCATGAGAAGGGATATCTAACTCCTTCCCAATCCAATCCTGAGACCCTTCCGATAGCAGAGATGTGATATCTCAATGCTTATACCAAACCTGAGACCCTTCCTATGGCATGAGATGTGATATCCAACTCCTTGCCATTCAAATCCTGAGACCCTTCCTATAGCATGAGATGTGATATCTCTATGCTTCTAATACCAAACCTGAGACCCTTCCTATAACATGAGATGGGATATCCAACTCCTTCCCATTCCAATCCTGAGACCCTTCCGATAGCAGAGATGTGATATCTCAATGCTTATACCAAACCTGAGAACCTTCCTATGGCCTGAGATGTCATATACAACTCCTTCCCATTCCAATCCTGAGACCCTTCCTTTAGCATGAGATGTGATATCTCAATGCTTATACCAAATCTGAGACCCTTCCTATAGCATGAGATGTGATATCCAATTCCTTCCCATTCCAATCCTGAGACCCTTCCTATAGCATGAGATGTGATATCTCAATGCTTATACCAAACCTGAGAGCCTACCTATAGCATGAGATGTGATATCCAAGTCCATCCCATTCCAATCCTTAGACCCTTCCTACAGCATGCGATGTGATATCTCAATGATTCTAATACCAAACCAGAGACTCTTCCTATAACATGAGATGGGATATCCAACTCCTTCCCATTCCAATCCTGAGCCGCTTCCGATAGCAGAGATGTGATATCTCAATGCTTATACCAAACCTGAGACCCTTCCTATAACATGAGATGTGATATCCAACTCCTTCCCGTTCCAAACCTGAGGCACTAACTATAGCATATGTGATATCCAACTCCTTCCCATTCCAAACATGAGACCCTTCCTATAGCAAGAAAGTAATATCCATCTCCTACCCATTCCAATCCTGAGACCCTTCCTATAGCAAGAGATGTGATATCCAAATCCTTCCCATTCCAATCCTGAGACCCTTCCTATAACATGAGATGTGATATCCAACTCCTTCCCATTCCAACCTGAGACACTTCCTATAGCATGAGAAGGGATATCCAACTCCTTCCCAATCCAATCCTGAGACCCTTCCGATAGCAGAGATGTGATATCTCAATGCTTATACCAAACCTGAGACCCTTCCTATGGCATGAGATGTGATATCCAACTCCTTCCCAATCCAATCCTGAGACCCTTCCGATAGCAGAGACGTGATATCTCAATGCTTCTACCAAACCTGAGACCCTTCCTTTAGCATGAGATGTGATATCCAAATCCTTCACATTCCAATCCTGAGACCCTTCCTATAGCATGAGATGTGATATCTCAATGCTTCTAATACCAAACCTGAGATCCTTCCTATAACATGAGATGTGATATCCAATTCCTTCCCATTCCAAACCTGAGACCCTTCCTATTGGATGAGATGTGATATCCAACTCCTTCCCATTCCAACCCTGAGACCCTTCCTATAGCATGAGATGTGATGTCTCAATGCTTCTAATACCAAACCTGAGATCCTTCCTATAACATGAGATGTGATATCCAACTCCTTCCATTCCAATCCTGAGACCCGTCCTATAGCATGAGATGTGATATCTCAATGCTTATACCAAACCTGAGACCCTTCCTATAGCATGAGATGTGATATCCAACTGCTTCCCATTCCAATCCTGAGACCCTTCCTATAGCATGAGATGTGATATCTCAATGCTTCTAATACCAAACCTCAGATCCTTCCTCTAACATGAAATGTGATATCCAACTCCTTCCCTTTCCAAACCTAAGAGCCTATCTATAGCATGAGATGTGATATCCAAGTCCTTCCCATTCCAACCCTTAGACCCTTCCTACAGCATGCAATATGATATCTCAATGATTCTAATAACAAACCTGAGACCCGTCCTATAACATGAGATGGGATATCCAACTCCTTCCCATTCCAATCTGAGACACTTCCGATAGCAGAGATGTGATATCTCAATGCTTATACCAAACCTGAGACCCTTCCTATAACATGAGATGTGATATCCAAATCCTTCCTGTTCCAAACCTGAGACCCTTCCTTTAGCATGAGATGTGATATCCAGCACCTTCCCATTCCAATCCTGAGACACTTCCTATAGCATGAGATGTGATATCTCAATACTTCTAATACCAAACGTGAGATCCTTCCGATAACATGAGATGTGATATGCAAATCCTTCCCCTTCCAATCCTGAGACCCTCCCTTTAGCATGAGATGTGATATCCAACTCCTTCCTATTCCAATCCTGAGACCCTTCCTATAGCATGAGATGTGATATCTCAATGCTTCTAATACCAAACCTGAGATCCGTCCTCTAACATGAAATGTGATATCCAACTCCTTCCCTTTCCAAACCTAAGAGCCTATCTATAGCATAAGATGTGATAGCCAAGTCCTTCCCATTCCAACCCTTAGACCCTTCCTACAGCATGCAATATGACATCTCAATGATTCTAATAACAAACCTGAGACCCGTCCTATAACATGAGATGGGATATCCAACTCCTTCCCATTCCAATCCTGAGACACTTCCGATAGCAGAGATGTGATATCTCAATGCTTATACCAAACCTGAGACCCTTCCTATAACATGAGATGTGATATCCAAATCCTTCCCGTTCCAAACCTGAGACCCTTCCTTTAGCATGAGATGTGATATCCAGCACCTTCCCATTCCAATCCTGAGGCACTTCCTATAGCATGAGATGTGATATCTCAATGCTTCTAATATCAAAACTGAGACCCTCCCTATAGCATGATATGTGATATCTAAGTCCTTCCCATTCCAATCCTGAGACCCTCCCTATAGCATGAGATGTGATATCCACTCCTTCCCATTCCAATCCTGAGACCCTTCCTATAGCATGAGATATGATATCTCAATACTTCTAATACCAAACGTGAGATCCTTCCGATAACATGAGATGTGATATGCAAATCCTTCCCCTTCCAATCCTGAGACCCTCCCTTTAGCATGAGATGTGATATCCAACTCCTTCCTATTCCAATCCTGAGACTCTTTGGATAGCATGAGATGTGATATCTCAATGCTTCTAATACCAAACCTGAGATCCTTCCGATAGCATGAGATGTGATATCTCAATGCTTCTAATACCAAACCTGAGATCCTTCCTATAACATGAGATGTGATATCCAAATCCTTCCCCTTCCAAACCTGAGACCCTCCCTTTAGCCTGAGATGTGATATCCAACTCCTTCCCATTCCATTCCTGAGACCCTTCTGATAGCATGAGATGTGATATCTCAATGCCTCTAATACCAAACCTGAGATCCTACCTCTAACATGAAATGTGATATCCAACTCTTTCCCCTTCCAAACCTGGGAGCCTTCCTATAGCATGAGATGTGATATCCAAGTCCTTCCCATTCCAATCCTGAGACCCTTCCTATAGCTTGAGATGTGATATCCAACTCCTTCCCATTCCAATTCTGAGACCCTTCCTATACTATGAGACTTGATATCTCAATACTTCTAATACAAACGTGAGACCCGTAATATAACATGAGATGTGATATCCAAATCCTTCCCCTTCCAAACCTTAGACCCTTCCTTTATCATGAGATGTGATATCCAACTCCTTCCCATTCCAATCCTGAGACCCTTCCGATATCATGAGATGTGATATCTCAAAGCTTCTAATATCAAACTTGAGACCCTCCCTATAGCATGAGATGTGATATCCAAGTCCTTCCCATTCCAATCCTGAGACCCTTCCTATAGCATGAGATGTGATATCTCAATGCTTCTAATACCAAACCTGAGACCCTTCCTATAACATGAGATGGGAATATCCAACTCCTTCCCATTCCAATCCTGAGACCCTTCCGATAGCAGAGATGTGATATCTCAATGCTTATACCAAACCTGAGATCCTTCCTATAACATGAGATGTGATATCCGACTCCTTCCCATTCCAATCCTGAGACACTTCCTATAGCATGAGATGTGATATCTCACTGCTTATACCAAACCTGAGACCCTTCCCATAGCATGAGATGCGATATCCAACTCCTTCCCATTCCAATCCTCAGACCCTTCCTATAGCATGAGATGTGATATCCAACTCCTTCCCATTCCAATCCTGAGACCCTTCCTATAGCATGAGATATGATATCTCAATACTTCTAATACCAAACGTGAGATCCTTCCGATAACATGAGATGTGATATCCAAATCCTTCCCCTTCCAAACCTGAGACCCTCCCTTTAGCATGAGATGTGATATCCAACTCCTTCCCATTCCAATCCTGAGACCCTTCTGATAGCATGAGATGTGATATCTCAATGCTTATACCAAACCTGAGACCCTTCGTATGGCATGAGATGTGATATCCAACTCCTTGCCATTCAAATCCTGAGACCCTTCCTATAGCATGAGAAGGGATATCCAACTCCTTCCCAATCCAATCCTGAGACCCTTCCGATAGCAGAGACGTGATATCTCAATGCTTCTACCAAACCTGAGACCCTTCCTTTAGCATGAGATGTGATATCCAAATCCTTCACATTCCAATCCTGAGACCCTTCCTATAGCATGAGATGTGATATCTCAATGCTTCTAATACCAAACCTGAGATCCTTCCTATAACATGAGATGTGATATCCAATTCCTTCCCATTCCAAACCTGAGACCCTTCCTATTGGATGAGTTGTGATATCCAACTCCTTCCCATTCCAACCCTGAGACCCTTCCTATAGCATGAGATGTGATGTCTCAATGATTCTAATACCAAACCTGAGATCCTTCCTATTACATGAGATGTGATATCCAACTCCTTCCATTCCAATCCTGAGACCCGTCCTATAGCATGAGATGTGATATCTCAATGCTTATACCAAACCTGAGACCCTTCCTATAGCATGAGATGTGATATCCAACTACTTCCCATTCCAATCCTGATACCCTTCCTATAGCATGAGATGTGATATCTCAATGCTTCTAATACCAAACCTGAGATCCTTCCTCTAACATGAAATGTGATATCCAACTCCTTCCCTTTCCAAACCTAAGAGCCTATCTATAGCATGAGATGTGATATCCAGGTCCTTCCTATTCCAATCCTTAGACCCTTCCTACAGCATGCAATATGATATCTCAATGATTCTAATAACAAACCTGAGACCCGTCCTATAGCATGAGATATGATATCCAAGTCCTTCCCATTCCAATCCTGAGACCCTTCCTATAACATGAAATGTGATATCCAACTCCTTCCCATTGCAACCTGAGACCCTTCCTATAGCATGAGATGGGATATCCAACTTCTTCAAAATCCAATACTGATACCCTTCCGATAGCATGAGATGTGATATCCCAATGCTTCTACCAAACCTGAGACCCATACTATGGCATGAGATGTGATATCAAACTCCTTCCCATTCCAATCCTGAGACCCTTCCTATAGCTTGAGGTGTGATATCCAACTCCTTCCCATTCCAATTCTGAGACCCTTCTTATACCATGAGACTTGATATCTCAATGCTTCTAATACCAAACCTGAGACCCGTCCTATAACATGAGATGTGATATCCAAATCCTTCCCCTTCCAAACCTTAGACCCTTCCTTTATCATGAGATGTGGTATCCAACTCCTTCCCATTCCAATCCTGAGACCCTTCCGATATCATGAGATTTGTTATCTCAATGCTTTTATATCAAACTTGAGATCCTCCCTATAGCATGAGATGTGACATCCAAGTCCTTCCCATTCCAATCCTGAGACCCTTCCTATAGCATGAGATGTGATATCTCTATGCTTCTAATACCAAACCTGAGACCCTTCCTATAACATGAGATGGGATATCCAACTCCTTCCCATTCCAATCCTGAGACCCTTCCGATAGCAGAGATGTGATATCTCAATGCTTATACCAAACCTGAGACCCTTCCTATGGCCTGAGATGTCATATACAACTCCTTCCCATTCCAATCCTGAGACCCTTCCTTTAGCATGAGATGTGATATCTCAATGCTTATACCAAATCTGAGACCCTTCCTATAGCATGAGATGTGATATCCAAATCCTTCCCATTCCAATCCTCAGACCCTTCCTATAGCATGAGATGTGATATCTCAATGCTTATACCAAACCTGAGAGCCTACCTATAGCATGAGATGTGATATCCAACTCCTTCCCGTTCCAAACCTGAGACACTAACTATAGCATATGTGATATCCAACTCCTTCCCATTCCAAACATGAGACCCTTCCTATAGCAAGAAAGTAATATCCAACTCCTACCCATTCCAATCCTGAGACCCTTCCTATAGCAAGAGATGTGATATCCAAATCCTTCCCATTCCAATCCTGAGACCCTTCCTATAACATGAGATGTGATATCCAACTCCTTCCCATTCCAACCTGAGATACTTCCTATAGCATGAGAAGGGATATCCAACTCCTTCCCAATCCAATCCTGAGACCCTTCCGATAGCAGAGATGTGATATCTCAATGCTTATACCAAACCTGAGACCCTTCCTATGGCATGAGATGTGATATCCAACTCCTTGCCATTCAAATCCTGAGACCCTTCCTATAGCATGAGAAGGGATATCCAACTCCTTCCCAATCCAATCCTGCGACCCTTCCGATAGCAGAGACGTGATATCTCAATGCTTCTACCAAACCTGAGACCCTTCCTTTAGCATGAGATGTGATATCCAAATCCTTCACATTCCAATCCTGAGACCCTTCCTATAGCATGAGATGTGATATCTCAATGCTTCTAATACCAAACCTGAGATCCTTCCTATAACATGAGATGTGATATCCAATTCCTTCCCATTCCAAACCTGAGACCGTTCCTATTGGATGAGATGTGATATCCAAATCCTTCCCATTCCAACCCTGAGACCCTTCCTATAGCATGAGATGTGATGTCTCAATGCTTCTAATACCAAACCTGAGATCCTTCCTATAACATGAGATGTGATATCCAACTCCTTCCATTCCAATCCTGAGACCCGTCCTATAGCATGAGATGTGATATCTCAATGCTTATACTAAACCTGAGACCCTTCCTATAGCATGAGATGTGATATCCAACTACTTCCCATTCCAATCCTGAGACCCTTCATATAGCATGAGATGTGATATCTCAATGCTTCTAATACCAAACCTGAGATCCTTCCTCTAACATGAAATGTGATATCCAACTCCTTCCCTTTCCAAACCTAAGAGCCTATCTATAGCATGAGATGTGATATCCAAGTCCTTCCCATTCCAACCCTTAGACCCTTCCTACAGCATGCAATATGATATCTCAATGATTCTAATAACAAACCTGAGACCCGTCCTATAACATGAGATGTGATATCCAACTCCTTCCCATTCCAATCCTGAGACACTTCCGATAGCAAAGATGTGATATCTCAATGCTTATACCAAACCTGAGACCCTTCCTATAACATGAGATGTGATATCCAAATCCTTCCCGTTCCAAACCTGAGACCCTTCCTTTAGCATGAGATGTGATATCCAGCTCCTTCCCATTCCAATCCTGAGACACTTCCGATAGCATGAGATGTGATATCTCAATGCTTCTAATATCAAAACTGAGACCCTCCCTATAGCATGATATGTGATATCTAAGTCCTTCCCATTCCAATCCTGAGACACTCCCTATAGCATGAGATGTGATAACCAACTCTTTCCCATTCCAATCCTGAGACCCTTCCTATAGCATGAGATATGATATCTCAATACTTCTAATACCAAACGTGAGATCCTTCCGATAACATGAGATGTGATATCCAAATCCTTCCCCTTCCAAACCTGAGACCCTCCCTTTAGCATGAGATGTGATATCCAACTCCTTCCCATTCCAATCCTGAGGCCCTTCTGATAGCATGAGATTTGATATCTCAATGCTTCTAATACCAAACCTGAGATCCTTCCGATAGCATGAGATGTGATATCTCAATGCTTCTAATACCAAACCTGAGATCCTTCCTATAACATGAGATGTGATATCCAAATCCTTCCCCTTCCAAACCTGAGACCCTCCCTTTAGCATGAGATGTGATATCCAACTCCTTCCCATTCCATTCCTGAGACCCTTCTGATAGCATGAGATGTGATATCTCAATGCCTCTAATACCAAACCTGAGATCCTACCTCTAACATGAAATGTGATATCCAACTCTTTCCCCTTCCAAACCTGAGAGCCTTCCTATAGCATGAGATGTGATATCCAAGTCCTTCCCATTCCAATCCTGAGACCCTTCCTATAGCTTGAGATGTGATATCCAACTCCTTCCCATTCCAATTCTGAGACCCTTCCTATACTCTGAGACTTGATATCTCAATGCTTCTAATACCAAACCTGAGACCCGTAATATAACATGAGATGTGATATCCAAATCCTTCCCCTTCCAAACCTTAGACCCTTCCTTTATCATGAGATGTGATATCCAACTCCTTCCATTCCAATCCTGAGACCCTTCCGATATCATGAGATGTGATATCTCAAAGCTTCTAATATCAAACTTGAGACCCTCCCTATAGCATGAGATGTGATATCCAAGTCCTTCCCATTCCAATCCTGAGACCCTTCCTATAGCATGAGATGTGATATCTCAATGCTTCTAATACCAAACCTGAGACCCTTCCTATAACATGAGATGGGAATATCCAACTCCTTCCCATTCCAATCCTGAGACCCTTCCGATAGCAGAGATGTGATATCTCAATGCTTATACCAAACCTGAGACCCTTCCTATGGCATGAGATGTGATATCCAACTCCTTGCCATTCAAATCCTGAGACCCTTCCTATAGCATGAGAAGGGATATCCAACTCCTTCCCAATCCAATCCTGAGACCCTTCCGATAGCAGAGACGTGATATCTCAATGCTTCTACCAAACCTGAGACCCTTCCTTTAGCATGAGATGTGATATCCAAATCCTTCACATTCCAATCCTGAGACCCTTCCTATAGCATGAGATGTGATATCTCAATGCTTCTACTACCAAACCTGAGATCCTTCCTATAACATGAGATGTGATATCCAATTCCTTCCCATTCCAAACCTGAGACCCTTCCTATTGGATGAGATGTGATATCCAACTCCTTCCCATTCCAACCCTGAGACCCTTCCTATAACATGAGATGTGATGTCTCAATGCTTCTAATACCAAACCTGAGATCCTTCCTATAACATGAGATGTGATATCCAACTCCTTCCATTCCAATCCTGAGACCTGTCCTATAGCATGAGATGTGATATCTCAATGCTTATACCAAACCTGAGACCCTTCCTATAGCATGAGATGTGATATCCAACTACTTCCCATTCCAATCCTGAGACCCTTCATATAGCATGAGATGTGATATCTCAATGCTTCTAATACCAAACCTGAGATCCTTCCTCTAACATGAAATGTGATATCCAACTCCTTCCCTTTCCAAACCTAAGAGCCTATCTATAGCATGAGATGTGATATCCAAGTCCTTCCCATTCCAATCCTTAGACCCTTCCTACAGCATGCAATATGATATCTCAATGATTCTAATAACAAACCTGAGACCCGTCCTATAGCATGAGATATGATATCCAAGTCCTTCCCATTCCAATCCTGAGACCCTTCCTATAACATGAAATGTGATATCCATCTCCTTCCCATTGCAACCTGAGACCCTTCCTATAGCATGAGATGGGATATCCAACTTCTTCCAAATCCAATACTGATACCCTTCCGATAGCATGAGATGTGATATCCCAATGCTTCTACCAAACCTGAGACCCATACTATGGCATGAGATGTGATATCAAACTCCTTCCCATTCCAATCCTGAGACCCTTCCTATAGCTTGAGGTGTGATATCCAACTCCTTCCCATTCCAATTCTGAGACCCTTCTTATACCATGAGACTTGATATCTCAATGCTTCTAATACCAAACCTGAGACCCGTCCTATAACATGAGATGTGATATCCAAATCCTTCCCCTTCCAAACCTTAGACCCTTCCTTTATCATGAGATGTGATATCCAACTCCTTCCCATTCCAATCCTGAGACCCTTCCGATATCATGAGATTTGTTATCTCAATGCTTCTAATATCAAACTTGAGACCCTCCCTATAGCATGAGATGTGACATCCAAGTCCTTCCCATTCCAATCCTGAGACCCTTCCTATAACATGAGATGTGATATCCAACTCCTTCCCATTCCAACCTGAGACACTTCCTATAGCATGAGAAGGGATATCTAACTCCTTCCCAATCCAATCCTGAGACCCTTCCGATAGCAGAGATGTGATATCTCAATGCTTATACCAAACCTGAGACCCTTCCTATGGCATGAGATGTGATATCCAACTCCTTGCCATTCAAATCCTGAGACCCTTCCTATAGCATGAGATGTGATATCTCTATGCTTCTAATACCAAACCTGAGACCCTTCCTATAACATGAGATGGGATATCCAACTCCTTCCCATTCCAATCCTGAGACCCTTCCGATAGCAGAGATGTGATATCTCAATGCTTATATCAAACCTGAGAACCTTCCTATGGCCTGAGATGTCATATACAACTCCTTCCCATTCCAATCCTGAGACCCTTCCTTTAGCATGAGATGTGATATCTCAATACTTATACCAAATCTGAGACCCTTCCTATCGCATGAGATGTGATATCCAATTCCTTCCCATTCCAATCCTGAGACCCTTCTTATAGCATGAGATGTGATATCTCAATGCTTATACCAAACCTGAGAGCCTACCTATAGCATGAGATGTGATATCCAAGTCCATCCCATTCCAATCCTTAGACCCTTCCTACAGCATGCGATGTGATATCTCAATGATTCTAATACCAAACCAGAGACTCTTCCTATAACATGAGATGGGATATCCAACTCCTTCCCATTCCAATCCTGAGCCGCTTCCGATAGCAGAGATGTGATATCTCCAATGCTTATACCAAACCTGAGACCCTTCCTATAACATGAGATGTGATATCCAACTCCTTCCCGTTCCAAACCTGAGACACTAACTATAGCATATGTGATATCCAACTCCTTCCCATTCCAAACATGAGACCCTTCCTATAGCATGAAAGTAATATCCAACTCCTACCCATTCCAATCCTGAGACCCTTCCTATAGCAAGAGATGTGATATCCAAATCCTTCCCATTCCAATCCTGAGACCCTTCCTATAACATGAGATGTGATATCCAACTCCTTCCCATTCCAACCTGAGACACTTCCTATAGCATGAGAAGGGATATCCAACTCCTTCCCAATCCAATCCTGAGACCCTTCCGATAGCAGAGATGTGACATCTCAATGCTTATACCAAACCTGAGACCCTTCCTATGGCATGAGATGTGATATCCAACTCCTTCCCAATCCAATCCTGAGACCCTTCCGATAGCAGAGACGTGATATCTCAATGCTTCTACCAAACCTGAGACCCTTCCTTTAGCATGAGATGTGATATCCAAATCCTTCACATTCCAATCCTGAGACCCTTCCTATAGCATGAGATGTGATATCTCAATGCTTCTAATACCAAACCTGAGATCCTTCCTATAACATGAGATGTGATATCCAATTCCTTCCCATTCCAAACCTGAGACCCTTCCTATTGGATGAGATGTGATATCCAACTCCTTCCCATTTCAACCCTGAGACCCTTCCTATAGCATGAGATGTGATGTCTCAATGCTTCTAATACCAAACCTGAGATCCTTCCTATAACATGAGATGTGATATCCAACTCCTTCCATTCCAATCCTGAGACCCGTCCTATAGCATGAGATGTGATATCTCAATGCTTATACCAAACCTGAGACCCTTCCTATCGCATGAGATGTGATATCCAACTGCTTCCCATTCCAATCCTGAGACCCTTCCTATAGCATGAGATGTGATATCTCAATGCTTCTAATACCAAACCTGAGATCCTTCCTCTAACATGAAATGTGATATCCAACTCCTTCCCTTTCCAAACCTAAGAGCCTATCTATAGCATGAGATGTGATATCCATCTCCTTCCCATTCCAACCTGAGACACTTCCTATAGCATGAGAAGGGATATCCAACTCCTTCCCAATCCAATCCTGAGACCCTTCCGATAGCAGAGATGTGACATCTCAATGCTTATACCAAACCTGAGACCCTTCCTATGGCATGAGATGTGATATCCAACTCCTTCCCAATCCAATCCTGAGACCCTTCCGATAGCAGAGACGTGATATCTCAATGCTTCTACCAAACCTGAGACCCTTTCATTAGCATGAGATGTGATATCCAAATCCTTCACATTCCAATCCTGAGACCCTTCCTATAGCATGAGATGTGATATCTCAATGCTTCTAATACCAAACCTGAGATCCTTCCTATAACATGAGATGTGATATCCAATTCCTTCCCATTCCAAACCTGAGACCCTTCCTATTGGATGAGATGTGATATCCAACTCCTTCCCATTCCAACCCTGAGACCCTTCCTATAGCATGAGATGTGATGTCTCAATGCTTCTAATACCAAACCTGAGATCCTTCCTATAACATGAGATGTGATATCCAACTCCTTCCATTCCAATCCTGAGACCCGTCCTATAGCATGAGATGTGATATCTCAATGCTTATACCAAACCTGAGACCCTTCCTATCGCATGAGATGTGATATCCAACTGCTTCCCATTCCAATCCTGAGACCCTTCCTATAGCATGAGATGTGATATCTCAATGCTTCTAATACCAAACCTGAGATCCTTCCTCTAACATGAAATGTGATATCCAAATCCTTCCCTTTCCAAACCTAAGAGCCTATCTATAGCATGAGATGTGATATCCAAGTCCTTCCCATTCCAACCCTTAGACCCTTCCTACAGCATGCAATATGATATCTCAATGATTCTAATAACAAACCTGAGACCCGTCCTATAACATGAGATGGGATATCCAACTCCTTCCCATTCCAATCCTGAGACACTTCCGATAGCAGAGATGTGATATCTCAATGCTTATACCAAACCTGAGACCCTTCCTATAACATGAGATGTGATATCCAAATCCTTCCCGTTCCAAACCTGAGATCCTTCCTTTAGCATGAGATGTGATATCCAGCACCTTCCCATTCCAATCCTGAGACACTTCCTATAGCATGAGATGTGATATCTCAATGCTTCTAATATCAAAACTGAGACCCTCCCTATAGCATGATATGTGATATCTAAGTCCTTCCCATTCCAATCCTGAGACCCTCCCTATAGCATGAGATGTGATATCCAACTCCTTCCCATTCCAATCCTGAGACCCTTCCTATAGCATGAGATATATCTCAATACTTCTAATACCAAACGTGAGATCCTTCCGATAACATGAGATGTGATATCCAAATCCTTCCCCTTCCAATCCTGAGACCCTCCCTTTAGCATGAGATGTGATATCCAACTCCTTCCTATTCCAATCCTGAGACTCTTCTGATAGCATGAGATGTGATATCTCAATGCTTCTAATACCAAACCTGAGATCCTTCCGATAGCATGAGATGTGATATCTCAATGCTTCTAATACCAAACCTGAGATCCTTCCTATAACATGAGATGTGATATCCAAATCCTTCCCCTTCCAAACCTGAGACCCTCCCTTTAGCATGAGATGTGATATCCAACTCCTTCCCATTCCATTCCTGAGACCCTTCTGATAGCATGAGATGTGATATCTCAATGCCTCTAATACCAAACCTGAGATCCTACCTCTAACATGAAATGTGATATCCAACTCTTTCCCCTTCCAAACCTGAGAGCCTTCCTATAGCATGAGATGTGATATCCAAGTCCTTCCCATTCCAATCCTGAGACCCTTCCTATAGCTTGAGATGTGATATCCAACTCCTTCCCATTCCAATTCTGAGACCCTTCCTATACTATGAGACTTGATATCTCAATGCTTCTAATACAAACGTGAGACCCGTAATATAACATGAGATGTGATATCCAAATCCTTCCCCTTCCAAACCTTAGACCCTTCCTTTATCATGAGATGTGATATCCAACTCCTTCCCATTCCAATCCTGAGACCCTTCCGATATCATGAGATGTGATATCTCAAAGCTTCTAATATCAAACTTGAGACCCTCCCTATAGCATGAGATGTGATATCCAAGTCCTTCCCATTCCAATCCTGAGACCCTTCCTATAGCATGAGATGTGATATCTCAATGCTTCTAATACCAAACCTGAGACCCTTCCTATAACATGAGATGGGAATATCCAACTCCTTCCCATTCCAATCCTGAGACCCTTCCGATAGCAGAGATGTGATATCTCAATGCTTATACCAAACCTGAGATCCTTCCTATAACATGAGATGTGATATCCAACTCCTTCCCATTCCAATCCTGAGACACTTCCTATAGCATGAGATGTGATATCTCACTGCTTATACCAAACCTGAGACCCTTCCCATAGCATGAGATGTGATATCAAACTCCTTCCCATTCCAATCCTCAGACCCTTCCTATAGCATGAGATGTGATATCTCAATGCTTCTAATATAAAACTTGAGACCCTACCTATAGCATGAGATGTGATATCCAAGTCCTTCCCATTACAATCCTGAGACACTTCCTATAGCATGAGATGTGATATCCAACTCCTTCCCATTCCAATCCTGAGACCCTTCCTATAGCATGAGATATGATATCTCAATACTTCTAATACCAAACGTGAGATCCTTCCGATAACATGAGATGTGATATCCAAATCCTTCCCCTTCCAAACCTGAGACCCTCCCTTTAGCATGAGATGTGATATCCAACTCCTTCCCATTCCAATCCTGAGACCCTTCTGATAGCATGAGATGTGATATCTCAATGCTTCTAATACCAAACCTGAGATCCTTCCGATAGCATGAGATGTGATATCTCAATGCTTCTAATACCAAACCTGAGATCCTTCCTATAACATGAGATGTGATATCCAAATCCTTCCCCTTCCAAACCTGAGACCCTCCCTTTAGCATGAGATGTGATATCCAACTCCTTCCCATTCCATTCCCGAGACCCTTCTGATAGCATGAGATGTGATATCTCAATGCCTCTAATACCAAACCTGAGATCCTACCTTTAACATGAAATGTGATATCCAACTCTTTCCGCTTCCAAACCTGAGAGCCTTCCTATAGCATGAGATGTGATATCCAAGTCCTTCCCATTCCAATCCTGTGACCCTTCCTATAGCTTGAGATGTGATATCCACCTCCTTCCCATTCCAATTCTGAGACCCTTCCTATACTCTGAGACTTGATATCTCAATGCTTCTAATACCAAACCTGAGACCCGTAATATAACATGAGATGTGATATCCAAATCCTTCCCCTTCCAAACCTTAGACCCTTCCTTTATCATGAGATGTGATATCCAACTCCTTCCCATTCCAATCCTGAGACCCTTCCGATATCATGAGATGTGATATCTCAAAGCTTCTAATATCAAACTTGAGACCCTCCCTATAGCATGAGATGTGATATCCAAGTCCTTCCCATTCCAATCCTGAGACCCTTCCTATAGCATGAGATGTGATATCTCAATGCTTCTAAAACCAAACCTGAGACCCTTCCTATTACATGAGATGGGAATATCCAACTCCTTCGCATACCAATCCTGAGACCCTTCCGATAGCAGAGATGTGATATCTCAATGCTTATACCAAACCTGAGACCCTTCCTATGGCATGAGATGTCATATACAACTTCTTCCCATTCCAATCCTGAGACCCCTCCTATAGCATGAGATGTGATATCTCAATGCTTATACCAAACCTGAGACCCTTCCTATAGCATGAGATGTGATATTCAACTTCTTCCCATTCCAATCCTAAGACCCTTCCTATAACATGAGATATGATGTCTCAATGCTTCTAATACCAAACCTGAGATCTTTCCTATAACATGAGATGTGATATCCAACTCCTTCCCATTCCAATCCTGAGACCCTTCCTATAGCATGAGATGTGATATCTCAATGCTTATACCAAACCTGAGACCCTTCCTATAGCTTGAGATGTGATATCCAACTCCTTCCCATTCCAATCCTGAGACCCTTCCTATAGCATGAGATGTGATATCTCAAGGCCTCTAATATCAAACCTGAGATCCTTCCTCTAACATGAAATGTGATATCCAACTCCTTCCCCTTCCAAACCTGAGAGCCTTCCTATAGCATGAGATATGATATCCAAGTCCTTCCCATTCCAATCCTGAGACCCTTCCTATAACATGAAATGTGATATCCAACTCCTTCCCATTCCAACCTGAGACCCTTCCTATAGCATGAGATGGGATATCCAACTCCTTCCAAATCCAATACTGATACCCTTCCAATAGCATGAGATGTGATATCCCAATGCTTCTACCAAACCTGAGACCCATACTATGGCATAAGATGTGACATCAAACTCCTTCCCATTCCAATCCTGAGACCCTTCCTATAGCTTGAGATGTGATATCCAACTCCTTCCCATTCCAATTCTGAGACCCTTCCTATACCATGAGACTTGATATCTCAATGCTTCTAATACCAAACCTGAGACCCGTCCTATAACATGAGATGTGATATCCAAATCCTTCCCCTTCCAAACCTTAGACCCTTCCTTTATCATGAGATGTGATATCCAACTCCTTCCCATTCCAATCCTGAGACCCTTCCTATAGCATGAGATGTGATATCTCAATGCTTCTAATACCAAACCTGAGATCCTTCCGATAGCATGAGATGTGATATCTCAATGCTTCTAATACCAAACCTGAGATCCTTCCTATAACATGAGATGTGATATCCAAATCCTTCCCCTTCCGAACCTGAGACCCTCCCTTTAGCATGAGATGTGATATCCAACTCCTTCCCATTCCAATCCTGATACCCTTCTGATAGCATGAGATGTGATATCTCAATGCCTCTAATACCAAACCTGAGATCCTACCTCTAACATCAAATGTGATATCCAACTCCTTCCCTTTCCAAACCTGAGAGCCTTCCTACAGCATGAGATGTGATATCCAAGTCCTTCCCATTCCAATCCTAAAGCCCTTCCTATAACATGAGATGTCATATCCAACTCCTTCCCATTCCAACCTGAGACCCTTCCTATAGCATGAGATGGGATATCCAACTCCTTCCAAAACCAATCCTGATACCCTTCCGATAGCATGAGATGTGATATCCCAATGCTTCTACAAAACCTGAGACCCATACCATGGCATGAGATGTGATATCAAACTCCCGTCCTATACCATGAGACTTGATATCTCAATGCTTCTAATACCAAACCTGAGACCGGTCCAATAACATGAGATGTGATATCCAAATCCTTCCCCTTCCAAACCTTAGACCCTTCCTTTATCATGAGATGTGATATCCAAGTCCTTCCCATTCCATTCCTGAGACCCTTCCTATAGCATGAGATGTGATATCTCAATGCTTCTAATACCAAACCTGAGACCCTTCCTATAACATGAGATGTGATATCCAAGTCCTTCCCATTTCAATCCTGAGACCCTTCCTATAGCATGAGATGTGATATCTCAATTCTTCTAATACCAAACCTGAGACCCTTCCTATAACATGAATTCTGATATCCAAGTCCTTCCCATTCCAATCCTGAGACCCTTCCAATAGCAGAGATGTGATATCTCAATGCTTCTAATATCAAACCTGAGACCTGTCCTATAACATGAGATGGGATATCCAACTCCTTCCCATTCCAAACCTGATACCCTTCCTATAGCATGAGATGTGATATCCAATTCCTTCCCATCCCAATCCTGAGACACCTCCGATAGCAGAGATGTGATATCTCAATGCTTATACCAAACCTGAGACTCTTCTTATAACATGAGATGTGATATCTAACTCCTTCCCGTTCCAAACCTGAGACCCTTCCTATAGCATGAGATGTGATATCCAAATCCTTCCCATTCCAATCCTGAGACCCTTCCTATAGCATGAGATGTGATATCTCAATGCTTATACTGAATCTGAGACCCTTCCTATAGCATGAGATGTGATATCCAACTCCTTCCCATTCCAATCCTGAGACCCTTATGATAGCATGAGATGTGATATCTCAATGCCTCTAATACCAAACCTGAGATACTTCTGATAGCATGAGATGTGATATCTCAATGCTTCTAATACCAAACCTGAGATCCTTCCTATAACATGAGATGTGATTTCCAAATCCTTCCCCTACCAAACCTGAGACCATCCCTTTAGCATGAGATGTGATATACAACTCCTTCCCATTCCAATCCTGAGACCCTTCTGATAGCATGAGATGTGATATCTCAATGCCTCTAATACCAAACCTGAGATCCTACCTCTAACATGAAATGTGATATCCATCTCCTTCCCTTTCCAAACCTGAGACCCTGCCTATAGCATGAGATGTGATATTCAAGTCCTTCCCATTCCAATCCTGAGACCCTTCCTATAGCATGTGATGTGATACCTCAATACTTATACCAAACCTGAGACCCTTCCTATGGCATGAGATGTCATATACAACTCCTTCCCATTCCAATCCTGAGACCCTTCCTATAGCATGAGATGTGATATCCAACTTCTTCCCATTCCAATCCTAAGACCCTTCCTATAACATGAGATGTGATGTCTCAATGCTTCTAATACCAAACCTGAGATCTTTCCTATAATATGAGATGTGATATCCAACTCCTTCCCATTCCAATCCTGAGACCCTTCCTATAGCATGAGATGTGATATCTCAATGCTTATACCAAACCTGAGACCCTTCCTATAGCTTGAGATGTGATATCGAACTCCTTCCCATTCCAATCCCGAGACCCTTCCTATAGCATGAGATGTGATATCTCAAGGCCTCTAATACCAAACCTGAGATCCTTCCTCTAACATGAAATGTGATATCCAACTCCTTCCCCTTCCAAACCTGAGAGCCTTCCTATAGCATGAGATATGATATCCAAGTCCTTCCCATTCCAATCCTGAGACCCTTCCTATAACATGAAATGTGATATCCAACTCCTTCCCATTCCAGCCTGAGACCCTTCCTATAGCATGAGATGGGATATCCAACTCCTTCCAAATCCAATACTGATACCCTTCCAATAGCATGCGATGTGATATCCCAATGCTTCTACCAAACCTGAGACCCATACTATGGCATAAGATGTGATATCAAACGCCTTCCCTTTCCAATCCTGAGACCCTTCCTATAGCTTGAGATGTGATATCCAACTCCTTCCCATTCCAATTCTGAGACCCTTCCTATACCATGAGACGTGATATCTCAATGCTTCTAATACCAAACCTGAGACCCGTCCTATAACATGAGATGTGATATCCAAATCCTTCCCCTTCCAAACCTTAGACCCTTCCTTTATCATGAGATGTGATATCCAACTCCTTCCCATTCCAATCCTGAGACCCTTCCGATATCATGAGATTTGTTATCTCAATGCTTCTAATATCAAACTTGAGACCCTCCCTATAGCATGAGATGTGACATCCAAGTCCTCCCCATTCCAATCCTGAGACCCTTCCTATAGCATAAGATGTGATATCTCAATGCTTCTAATACCAAACCTGAGACCCTTCCTATAACATGAGATGGGATATCCAACTCCTTCCCATTCCAATCCTGAGACCCTTCTGATAGCAGAGATGTGATATCTCAATGCGTATACCAACCTGAGACCCTTCCTATAACATGAGATGTGATATCCAACTCCTTCCCATTCCAAACCTGAGACCCTTCCTATAGCATATGTGATATCCAACTCCTTCCAATTCCAAACATGAGACCCTTCCCATAGCAAGAATGTAATATCCAACTCCTTCCCATTCCAATCCTGAGACCCTTCTGATAGCATGAAATGTGATATCTCAAAGCCTCTAATACCAAACCTGAGATCCTACCTCTAACATGAAATGTGATATCCAACTCTTTACCCTTCCAAACCTGAGAGCCTTCCTATAGCATGAGATGTGATATCCAAGTCCTTCCCATTCCAATCCTGAGACCCTTCCTATAGCTTGAGATGTGATATCCAACTCCTTCACATTCCAATTCTGAGACCCTTCCTATACTATGAGACTTGATATCTCAATGCTTCTAATACAAACGTGAGACCCGTAATATAACATGAGATGTGATATCCAAATCCTTCCCCTTCCAAACCTTAGACCCTTCCTTTATCATGAGATGTGATATCCAACTCCTTCCCATTCCAATCCTGAGACCCTTCCGATATCATGAGATGTGATATCTCAAAGCTTCTAATATCAAACTTGAGACCCTCCCTATAGCATGAGATGTGATATCCAAGTCCTTCCCATTCCAATCCTGAGACCCTTCCTATAGCATGAGATGTGATATCTCAATGCTTCTAATACCAAACCTGAGACCCTTCCTATAACATGAGATGGGAATATCCAACTCCTTCCCATTCCAATCCTGAGACCCTTCCGATAGCAGAGATGTGATATCTCAATGCTTATACCAAACCTGAGATCCTTCCTATAACATGAGATGTGATATCCAACTCCTTCCCATTCCAATCCTGAGACACTTCCTATAGCATGAGATGTGATATCTCACTGCTTATACCAAACCTGAGACCCTTCCCATAGCATGAGATGTGATATCCAACTCCTTCCCATTCCAATCCTCAGACCCTTCCTATAGCATGAGATGTGATATCTCAATGCTTCTAATATAAAACTTGAGACCCTACCTATAGCATGAGATGTGATATCCAAGTCCTTCCCATTACAATCCTGAGACACTTCCTATAGCATGAGATGTGATATCCAACTCCTTCCCATTCCAATCCTGAGACCCTTCCTATAGCATGAGATATGATATCTCAATACTTCTAATACCAAACGAGAGATCCTTCCGATAACATGAGATGTGATATCCAAATCCTTCCCCTTCCAAACCTGAGACCCTCCCTTTAGCATGAGATGTGATATCCAACTCCTTCCCATTCCAATCCTGAGACCCTTCTGATAGCATGAGATGTGATATCTCAATGCTTCTAATACCAAACCTGAGATCCTTCCGATAGCATGAGATGTGATATCTCAATGCTTCTAATACCAAACCTGAGATCCTTCCTATAACATGAGATGTGATATCCAAATCCTTCCCCTTCCAAACCTGAGACCCTCCCTTTAGCATGAGATGTGATATCCAACTCCTTCCCATTCCATTCCCGAGACCCTTCTGATAGCATGAGATGTGATATCTCAATGCCTCTAATACCAAACCTGAGATCCTACCTCTAACATGAAATGTGATATCCAACTCTTTCCCCTTCCAAACCTGAGAGCCTTCCTATAGCATGAGATGTGATATCCAAGTCCTTCCCATTCCAATCCTGAGACCCTTCCTATAGCTTGAGATGTGATATCCACCCTTCCCATTCCAATTCTGAGACCCTTCCTATACTCTGAGACTTGATATCTCAATGCTTCTAATACCAAACCTGAGACCCGTAATATAACATGAGATGTGATATCCAAATCCTTCCCCTTCCAAACCTTAGACCCTTCCTTTATCATGAGATGTGATATCCAACTCCTTCCCATTCCAATCCTGAGACCCTTCCGATATCATGAGATGTGATATCTCAAAGCTTCTAATATCAAACTTGAGACCCTCCCTATAGCATGAGATGTGATATCCAAGTCCTTCCCATTCCAATCCTGAGACCCTTCCTATAGCATGAGATGTGATATCTCAATGCTTCTAAAACCAAACCTGAGACCCTTCCTATTACATGAGATGGGAATATCCAACTCCTTCGCATACCAATCCTGAGACCCTTCCGATAGCAGAGATGTGATATCTCAATGCTTATACCAAACCTGAGACCCTTCCTATGGCATGAGATGTCATATACAACTCCTTCCCATTCCAATCCTGAGACCCCTCCTATAGCATGAGATGTGATATCTCAATGCTTATACCAAACCTGAGACCCTTCCTATAGCATGAGATGTGATATTCAACTTCTTCCCATTCCAATCCTAAGACCCTTCCTATAACATGAGATATGATGTCTCAATGCTTCTAATACCAAACCTGAGATCTTTCCTATAACATGAGATGTGATATCCAACTCCTTCTCATTCCAATCCTGAGACCCTTCCTATAACATGAGATGTGATATCTCAATGCTTATACCAAACCTGAGACCCTTCCTATAGCTTGAGATGTGATATCCAACTCCTTCCCATTCCAATCCTGAGACCCTTCCTATAGCATGAGATGTGATATCTCAAGGCCTCTATTATCAAACCTGAGATCCTTCCTCTAACATGAAATGTGATATCCAACTCCTTCCCCTTCCAAACCTGAGAGCCTTCCTATAGCATGAGATATGATATCCAAGTCCTTCCCATTCCAATCCTGAGACCCTTCCTATAACATGAAATGTGATATCCAACTCCTTCCCATTCCAACCTGAGACCCTTCCTATAGCATGAGATGGGATATCCAACTCCTTCCAAATCCAATACTGATACCCTTCCAATAGCATGAGATGTGATATCCCAATGCTTCTACCAAACCTGAGACCCATACTATGGCATAAGATGTGACATCAAACTCCTTCCCATTCCAATCCTGAGACCCTTCCTATAGCTTGAGATGTGATATCCAACTCCTTCCCATTCCAATTCTGAGACCCTTCCTATACCATGAGACTTGATATCTCAATGCTTCTAATACCAAACCTGAGACCCGTCCTATAACATGAGATGTGATATCCAAATCCTTCCCCTTCCAAACCTTAGACCCTTCCTTTATCATGAGATGTGATATCCAACTCCTTCCCATTCCAATCCTGAGACCCTTCCTATAGCATGAGATGTGATATCTCAATGCTTCTAATACCAAACCTGAGATCCTTCCGATAGCATGAGATGTGATATCTCAATGCTTCTAATACCAAACCTGAGATCCTTCCTATAACATGAGATGTGATATCCAAATCCTTCCCCTTCCGAATCTGAGACCCTCCCTTTAGCATGAGATGTGATATCCAACTCCTTCCCATTCCAATCCTGATACCCTTCTGATAGCATGAGATGTGATATCTCAATGCCTCTAATACCAAACCTGAGATCCTACCTCTAACATGAAATGTGATATCCAACTCCTTCCCTTTCCAAACCTGAGAGCCTTCCTACAGCATGAGATGTGATATCCAAGTCCTTCCCATTCCAATCCTAAAGCCCTTCCTATAACATGAGATGTCATATCCAACTCCTTCCCATTCCAACCTGAGACCCTTCCTATAGCATGAGATGGGATATCCAACTCCTTCCAAAACCAATCCTGATACCCTTCCGATAGCATGAGATGTGATATCCCAATGCTTCTACAAAACCTGAGACCCATACCATGGCATGAGATGTGATATCAAACTCCCGTCCTATACCATGAGACTTGATATCTCAATGCTTCTAATACCAAACCTGAGACCGGTCCAATAACATGAGATGTGATATCCAAATCCTTCCCCTTCCAAACCTTAGACCCTTCCTTTATCATGAGATGTGATATCCAAGTCCTTCCCATTCCATTCCTGAGACCCTTCCTATAGCATGAGATGTGATATCTCAATGCTTCTAATACCAAACCTGAGACCCTTCCTATAACATGAGATGTGATATCCAAGTCCTTCCCATTTCAATCCTGAGACCCTTCCTATAGCATGAGATGTGATATCTCAATGCTTCTAATACCAAACCTGAGACCCTTCCTATAACATGAATTCTGATATCCAAGTCCTTCCCATTCCAATCCTGAGACCCTTCCAATAGCAGAGATGTGATATCTCAATGCTTCTAATATCAAACCTGAGACCTGTCCTATAACATGAGATGGGATATCCAACTCCTTCCCATTCCAAACCTGATACCCTTCCTATAGCATGAGATGTGATATCCAATTCCTTCCCATCCCAATCCTGAGACACCTCCGATAGCAGAGATGTGATATCTCAATGCTTATACCAAACCTGAGACTCTTCCTATAACATGAGATGTGATATCTAACTCCTTCCCGTTCCAAACCTGAGACCCTTCCTATAGCATGAGATGTGATATCCAACTCCTTCCCATTCCAATCCTGAGACCCTGCCTATAGCATGAGATGTGATATCTCAATGCTTATACTGAATCTGAGACCCTTCCTATAGCATGAGATGTGATATCCAACTCCTTCCCATTCCAATCCTGAGACCCTTATGATAGCATGAGATGTGATATCTCAATGCCTCTAATACCAAACCTGAGATACTTCCGATAGCATGAGATGTGATATCTCAATGCTTCTAATACCAAACCTGAGATCCTTCCTATAACATGAGATGTGATTTCCAAATCCTTCCCCTACCAAACCTGAGACCATCCCTTTAGCATGAGATGTGATATACAACTCCTTCCCATTCCAATCCTGAGACCCTTCTGATAGCATGAGATGTGATATCTCAATGCCTCTAATACCAAACCTGAGATCCTACCTCTAACATGAAATGTGATATCCATCTCCTTCCCTTTCCAAACCTGAGACCCTGCCTATAGCATGAGATGTCATATACGACTCCTTCCCATTCCAATCCTGAGACCCTTCCTATAGCATGAGATCTGATATCTCAATGCTTATACCAAACCTGAGACCCTTCCTATAGCATGAGATGTGATATCCAACTTCTTCCCATTCCAATCCTAAGACCCTTCCTATAACATGAGATGTGATGTCTCAATGCTTCTAATACCAAACCTGAGATCTTTCCTATAATATGAGATGTGATATCGAACTCCTTCCCATTCCAATCCTGAGACCCTTCCTATAGCATGAGATGTGATATCTCAATGCTTATACCAAACCTGAGACCCTTCCTATAGCTTGAGATGTGATATCGAACTCCTTCCCATTCCAATCCCGAGACCCTTCCTATAGCATGAGATGTGATATCTCAAGGCCTCTAATACCAAACCTGAGATCCTTCCTCTAACATGAAATGTGATATCCAACTCCTTCCCCTTCCAAACCTGAGAGCCTTCCTATAGCATGAGATATGATATCCAAGTCCTTCCCATTCCAATCCTGAGACCCTCCCTATAACATGAAATGTGATATCCAACTCCTTCCCATTCCAACCTGAGACCCTTCCTATAGCATGAGATGGGATATCCAACTCCTTCCAAATCCAATACTGATACCCTTCCAATAGCATGCGATGTGATATCCCAATGCTTCTACCAAACCTGAGACCCATACTATGGCATAAGATGTGATATCAAACGCCTTCCCTTTCCAATCCTGAGACCCTTCCTATAGCTTGAGATGTGATATCCAACTCCTTCCCATTCCAATTCTGAGACCCTTCCTATACCATGAGACTTGATATCTCAATGCTTCTAATACCAAACCTGAGACCCGTCCTATAACATGAGATGTGATATCCAAATCCTTCCCCTTCCAAACCTTAGACCCTTCCTTTATCATGAGATGTGATATCCAACTCCTTCCCATTCCAATCCTGAGACCCTTCCGATATCATGAGATTTGTTATCTCAATGCTTCTAATATCAAACTTGAGACCCTCCCTATAGCATGAGATGTGACATCCAAGTCCTCCCCATTCCAATCCTGAGACCCTTCCTATAGCATAAGATGTGATATCTCAATGCTTCTAATACCAAACCTGAGACCCTTCCTATAACATGAGATGGGATATCCAACTCCTTCCCATTCCAATCCTGAGACCCTTCCGATAGCAGAGATGTGATATCTCAATGCGTATACCAACCTGAGACCCTTCCTATAACATGAGATGTGATATCCAACTCCTTCCCATTCCAAACCTGAGACCCTTCCTATAGCATATGTGATATCCAACTCCTTCCAATTCCAAACATGAGACCCTTCCCATGGCAAAAATGTAATATCCAACTCCTTCCCATTCCAATCCTGAGACCATTCCTATAGCATGAGATGTGATATCTCAATGCTTCTAATACCAAACCTGAGATCCTTCCTATGACATGAGATGTGCTATCCAATTCCTTCCCATTCCAAACCTGAGACCCTTCCTACAGCATGCAATGTGATATCTCAATGCTTCTAATACCAAACCTGAGACCAGTCCTATAACATGAGATGGGATATCCAACTCCTTCCCGTTCCAATCCTGAGACACTTCCGATTGCAGAGATTTGATATCTCAATGCTTATACCAAACCTGAGACTCTTCCTATAACATGAGATGTGATATCCAACTCCTTCCCGTTCCAAACCTGAGACCCTTCCTATAGCATGAGATGTGATATCCAAATCCTTCCCATCCCAATCCTGAGACACTTCCAATTGCAGAGATGTGATATCTCAATGCTTATACCAAACCTGAGACTCTTCCTATAACACGAGATGTGATATCCAACTCCTTCCCGTTCCAAACCTGAGACCCTTCCTATAGCATGAGATGTGATATCCAACTCCTTCCCATTCCAATCCTGAGACCTTTCCAATAGCATGAGATGTGATATCTCAATGCCTCTAATACCAAACCTGAGATCCTTCCTATAACATGTGATGTGATATTCAAATCCTTCCCCTTCCAAACCTGAGACCCTCACTTTAGCATGAGATGTGATATACAACTCCTTCCCATTCCAATCCTGAGACCCTTCTGATAGCATGAGATGTGATATCTCAATGCCTCTAATACCAAACCTGAGATCCTACCTCTAACATGAAATGTGATATCCATCTCCTTCCCTTTCCAAACCTGAGACCCTGCCTTTAGCATTAGCTGTGATATCCAAGTCCTTCCCATTCCAATCATGAGACCCTTCCTATAGCATGTGATGTGATATCTCAATGCTTATACCAAACCTGAGACCCTTCTTATGGCATGAGATGTCATATACAACTCCTTCCCATTCCAATCCTGGGACCCTTCCTATAGCATGAGATGTGATATCTCAATGCTTATACCAAACCTGAGACCCTTCCTATAGCATGAGATATGATATCTCAAGGCCTCTAATACCAAACCTGAGATCCTTCCTCTAACATGAGATGTGATATCCAACTCCTTCCCGTTCCAAACCTGAGACACTTCCTATAGCATATGTGATATCCAACTCCTTCCATTCCAAACATGAGACCCTTCCTATAGCAAGAATGTAATATCCAACTCCTACCCATTCCAATCCTGAGACCCTTCCTATAGCAAGAGATGTGATATCCAAATCCTTCCCATTCCAATCCTGAGACCCTTCCTATAACATGAGATGTGATATCCAACTCCTTCCCATTCCAACCTGAGACACTTCCTATAGCATGAGAAGGGATATCCAACTCCTTCGCAATCCAATCCGGAGACCCTTCCGATAGCAGAGATGTGATATCTCAATGCTTATACCAAACCTGAGACCCTTCCTATGGCATGATATGTGATATCCAACTCCTTGCCATTCAAATCCTGAGACCCTTTTATAGCATGGGAAGGGATATCCAACTCCTTCCCAATCCAATCCTGAGACCCTTCCGATAGCAGAGATGTGATATCTCAACGCTTCTACCAAACCTGAGACCCTTCCTTTAGCATGAGATGTGATATCCAAATCCTTCGCATTCCAATCCTGAGACCCTTCCTATAGCATGAGATGTGATATCTCAATGGTTCTAATACCAAACCTGAAATCCTTCCTATAACATGAGATGTGATATCCAATTCCTTCCCATTCCAAACCTGAGACCCTTCCTATAACATGAAATGTGATATCTCAAGGCCTCTAATACCAAACCTGAGATCCTTCCTCTAACATGAAATGTGATATCCAACTCCTTCCCATTCCAAACCTGAGACCCTTCCTATAACATGAAATGTGATATCCAACTCCATCCCATTCCAACCTGAGACCTTTCCTATAGCATGAGATGGGATATCCAACTCCTTCCAAATCCAATACTGATACCATTCCGATAGCATGAGATGTGATATCCCAATGCTTCTACCAAATCTGAGACCCATACTATGGCATGAGATGTGATATCAAACTCCTTCCCATTCCAATCCTGAGACCCTTCCTAAAGCTTGAGATGTGATATCCAATTTCTTCCCATTCCAATTCTGAGACCCTTCCTATACCATGAGACTTGACATCTCAATGCTTCTAATACCAAACCTGAGACCCGTAATATAACATGAGATGTGATATCCAAATCCTTCCCCTTCCAAACCTTAGACCCTTCCTTTATCATGAGATGTGATATCCAACTCCTTCCCATTCCAATCCTGAGACCCTTCCGATATCATGAGATTTGTTATCTCAATGCTTCTAATATCAAACCTGAGACCCTCCCTATAGCATGAGATGTGACATCCAAGTCCTCCCCATTCCAATCCTGAGACCCTTCCTATAGCATGAGATGTGATATCTCAATGCTTCTAGTACCAAACCTGAGACCCTTCCTATAACATGAGATGGGATATCCAACTCAGATGGGATATCCAACTCCTTCCCATTCCAATCCTGAGACCCTTCCGATAGCAGAGATGTGATATCTCAATGCTTATATCAAACCTGAGACCCTTCCTATGGCCTGAGATGTCATATACAACTCCTTCCCGTTCCAATCCTGAGACCCTTCCTATAGCATGAGATGTGATATCTCAATGCTTATACCAAATCTGAGACCCTTCCTGTAGCATGAGATGTGATATCCAACTCCTTCCCATTTCAATCCTGAGACCCTTCCTATAGCATGAGATGTGATGTCTCAATGCTTCTAGTACCAAACCTGAGATCCTTCCTATAACATGAGATGTGATATCCAACTCCTTCCCATTCCAATCCTGAGACCCTTATGATAGCATGAGATGTGATATCTCAATGCCTCTTATACCAAACCTGAGATCCTTCCGATAGCATGAGATGTGATATCTCAATGCTTCTAATACCAAACCTGAGATCCTTCCTATAATATGAGATGTGATTTCCAAATCCTTCCCCTTCCAAACCTGAGACCCTCCCTTTAGCATGAGATGTGATATCCAACTCCTTCCCATTCCAATCCTGAGACCCTTCTGATAGCATGAGATGTGATATCTCAATGCCTCTAATACCAAACCTGAGATCCTACCTCTAACATGAAATGTGATATCCATCTCCTTCCCTTTCCAAACCTGAGACCCTGCCTATAGCATGAGATGTGATATCCAGGTCCTTCCCATTCCAATCCTGAGACCCTTCCTATAGCATGTGATGTGATATCTCAATGCTTATACCAAACCTGAGACCCTTCCTATGGCATGAGATGTCATATACAACTCCTTCCCATTCCAATCCTGAGACCCTTCCTATAGCATGAGATGTGATATCTCAATGCTTATACCAAACCTGAGACCCTTCCTATAGCATGAGATGTGATATCCAACTTCTTCCCATTCCAATCCAGAGACCCTTCCTATAGCATGAGATGTGATATCTCAATGCTTATACCAAACCTGAGACCCTTCCTATAGCTTGAGAAGTGATATCCAACTCCTTCCCATTCCAATCCTGTGACCCTTCCGATAGCATGAGATGTGATATCTCAAGGCCTCTAATACCAAACCTGAGATCCTTCCTCTAACATGAAATGTGATATCCAACTCCTTCCCTTTCCAAACCTGAGAACCTTCCTATAGCATGAGATATGATATCCAACTCCTTCCCATTCCAACCTGAGACCCTTCCTATAGCATGAGATGGGATATCCAACTCCTTCCAAATCCAATACTGATACCCTTCCGATAGCATGAGATGTGATATCCCAATGCTGCTACCAAACCTGAGAACCATACTATGGCATGAGATGTGATATCAAACTCCTTCCCATTCCAATCCTGAGATGCTTCCTATAGCTTGAGATGTGATATCCAACTCCTTCCCATTCCAATTCTGAGACCCTTCTTATACCATGAGACTTGATATCTCAATGCTTCTAATACCAAACCTGAGACCCGTCCTATAACATGAGATGTGATATCCAAATCCTTCCCCTTCCAAACCTTAGACTCTTCCTTTATCATGAGATGTGATATCCAACTCCTTCCCATTCCAATCCTGAGACCCTTCCGATATCATGAGATTTGTTATCTCAATGCTTCTAATATCAAACTTGAGACCCTCCCTATAGCATGAGATGTGACATCCAAGTCCTTCCCATTCCAATCCTGAGACCCTTCCTATAGCATGAGATGTGATATCTCAATGCTTCTAATACCAAACCTGAGACCTCATGCTAAAGGGAGGGTCTCAGGTTTGAAAGGGGAAGGATTTGGATATCACATCTCATGTTATAGGAAGGATCTCAGGATTGGTATTAGAAGCATTGAGATATCACATCTCATGCTATCGGAAGGATCTCAGGTTTGGTATTAGAAGCATTGAGATATCACATCTCATGCTATCGGAAGGATCTCAGGTTTGGCATTAGAAGCATTGAGATATCACATCTCATGCTATAGCAAGGGTCTCAGGTTTTGAACGGGAAGGAGTTGGATATCCCATCTCATGTTATAGGACTGGTCTCAGGTTTGGTATTAGAAGCATTGAGATATCACATTGCATGTTGTAGGAAGGGTCTCAGGTTTAGAATGGGATGGAATTGGATATCACATCTCATGTCATAGGAAGGATCTCAGGTTTGGTATTAGAAGCATTGAGATATCACATCTCATGCTATAGGAATGGTCTCAGGATTGGAATGGGAAGGAGTTGGATATTACATTCTTGCTATAGGAAGGGTCTCATGTTTGGAATGGGAAGGAGTTGGATATCACATATGGTATAGGAAGGGTCTCAGGTTTGGAACGGGAAGGAGTTGGATATCACATCTCATGTTGAAGGAAGCGTCTCAGGTTTGATATAAGCATTGAGATATCACATCTCTGCTATCGGAAGTGTCTCAGGATTGGAATGGGAAGAAGTTGGATATCCCATCTCATGTTATAGGATGGGTCTCAGGTTTGTTATTAGAATCATTGAGATATCATATTGCATGCTGTAGGAAGGGTCTAAGGATTGGAATGGGAAGGACTTGGATATCACATCTCATGCTATAGGTAGGCTCTCAGGTTTGGAAAGGGAAGGCGTTGGATATCACATCTCATGCTATAGGAAGGGTCTCAGGATTGGAATGGGAAGGAGTTGGATATCACATCTCATGCTATAGGAAGGGTCTCAGGTTTGGTATAAGCATTGAGATATCACATCTCTGCTATCGGAAGGGTCTCAGGATTGGAATGGGAAGGACTTAGATATCACATCTCATGCTATAGGGAGGTCTCAGTATTGATATTAGAAGCATTGAGATATCACATCTCAAGCTATCGGAAGGGTCTCAGGATTGGAATGGGAAGGAGTTGGATATCACATCTCATGCTATAGGAAGGGTCTCAGGTTAGGAACGGGAAGGAGTTGGATATCACATCTCATGTTATAGGAAGAGTCTCATGCTAAGACCTGATAGACCCTTCCTATAACATGAGATGGGAATATCCAACTCCTTCTCATTCCAATCCTGAGACCCTTCCCATAGCAGAGATGTGATATCTCAATGCTTATACCAAACCTGAGACCCTTCCTATAGCATGAGATGTGATATCCAACTCCTTCCCATTCCAATACTGAGACCCTTCCTATAGCATGAGATGTGATATCTCAATGCTTCTAATATCAAACTTGAGACCCTCCCTATAGCATGAGATGTGATATCCAAGTCCTTCCCATTCCAATCCTGAGACACTTCCTATAGCATGAGATGTGATATCTCAATGCTTCTAATACCAAACCTGAGACTCTTCCTATAACATGAGATGGGATATCCAACTCCTTCCCATTACAATCCTGAGACCCTTCCGAAAGCAGAGATGTGATATCTCAATGCTTATACCAAACCTGAGACCCTTCCTATGGCATGAGATGTCATATACAGATCCTTCCCATTCCAATCCTGAGACCCTTCCTATAGCATGAGATGTGATATCTCAATGCTTATACCAAACCTAAAACCCTTCCTATAGCATGAGATGTGATATCCAACTCCTTCCCATTCCAATCCTGAGACCATTCCTATAGCATGAGATGTGATATCCAATGGCTCTAATATCAAACCTGAGATCCTTCCTCTAACATTAAATGTGATATCCAACTCCTTCCCTTTCCAAACCTGAGAGCCTACCTATAGCATGAGATGTGATATCCAAGTCCTTCCCATTCCAATCCTTAGACCCTTCCTACAGCATGCAATATGATATCTCAATGATTCTAATAACAAACCTGAGACCCGTCCTATAACATGAGATGTGATATCCAACTCCTTCCCATTCCAATCCTGAGACACTTCCGATAGCAGAGATGTGATATCTCAATGCTTCTAATACCAAACCTGAGACCAGTCCTATAACATGAGATGGGATATCCAACTCCTTCCCGTTCCAAACCTGAGACCCTTCCTATAGCATGAGATGTGATATCCAACTCCTTCCCATTCCAATCCTGAGACCCTTATGATAGCATGAGATGTGATATCTCAATGCCTCTAATACCAAATCTGAGATTTTTCCGATAGCATGAGATGTGATATCTCAATGCTTCTTATACCAAACCTGAGATCCTTCCTATAACATGAGATGTGATATCCAAATCCTTCCCCTTCCAAACCTGAGACCCTCCCTTTAGCATGAGATGTGATATCCAACTCCTTCCCATTCCAACCTGAGACCCTTCCTATAGCATGAGATGGGATATCCAACTCCTTGGAATTCCAATCCTGATACCCTTCCGATAGCATGAGATTTGATATCCCAATGCTTATACCAAACCTGAGACCCATACTATGGCATGAGATGTGATATCAAACTCCTTCCCATTCTAATCCTGAAATCCTGAGACCCTTCCTATAGCTTGAGATGTGATATCCAACTCCTTCCCATTCCAATTCTGAGACCCTTCCTATACCATGAGACTTGATATCTCAATGCTTCTAATACCAAACCTGAGACCTGTCCTATAACATGAGATGTGATATCCAAATCCTTCCCCTTCCAAACCTTAGACCCTTCCTTTATCATGAGATGTGATATCCAACTCCTTCCCATTCCAATCCTGAGACCCTTCCGATATCATGAGATGTGATATCTCAATGCTTCTAATATCAAACTCGAGACCCTCCCTATAGCATGAGATGTGATATCCAAGTCCTTCCCATTCCAATCCTGAGACCCTTCCTATAGCATGGGATGTGATGTCTCAATGCTTCTAATACCAAACCTGAGACCCTTCCTATAACATGAGATGGGAATATCCAACTCCTTCCCATTATAATCCTGAGACCCTTCCGATAGCAAACATGTGATATCTCAATGCTTATACCAAACCTGAGATCCTTCCTATAACATGAGATGTGATATCCAACTCCTTCCCATTCCAATCCTGAGACACTTCCTATAGCATGAGATGTGATATCTCACTGCTTATACCAAACCTGAGACCCTTCCTATAGCATGAGATGTGATATCCAAGTCCTTCCCATTCCAATCCTGAGACACTTCCTATAGCATGAGATGTGATATCTCAATGCTTCTAATACCAAACCTGAGACCCTTCCTATGGCATGAGATGTCATATACAGATCCTTCCCATTCCAATCCTGAGACCCTTCCTATAGCATGAGATCTGATATCTCAATGCTTATACCAAACCTAAAACCCTTCCTATAGCATGAGATGTGATATCCAACTCCTTCCAATTCCAATCCTGAGACCCTTCCTATAGCATGAGATGTGATATCCAATGGCTCTAATATCAAACCTGAGATCCTTCCTCTAACATTAAATGTGATATCCAACTCCTTCCCTTTCCAAACCTGAGAGCCTACCTATAGCATGAGATGTGATATCCAAGTCCTTCCATTCCAATCCTTAGACCCTTCCTACAGCATGCAATATGATATCTCAATGATTCTAATAACAAACCTGAGACCCGTCCTATAACATGAGATGTGATATCCAACTCCTTCCCATTCCAATCCTGAGACACTTCCGATAGCAGAGATGTGATATCTCAATGCTTCTAATACCAAACCTGAGACCAGTCCTATAACATGAGATGGGATATCCAACTCCTTCCCGTTCCAAACCTGAGACCCTTCCTATAGCATGAGTTGTGATATCCAACTCCTTCCCATCCCAATCCCGAGACACTTCCGATTGCAGAGATTTGATATCTCAATGCTTATACCAAACCGGAGACTCTTCCTATAACATGAGATGATATCCAACTCCTTCCCGTTCCAAACCTGAGACCCTTCCTATAGCATGAGATGTGATATCCAACTCCTTCCCATTCCAATCCTGAGACCCTTATGATAGCATGAGATGTGATATCTCAATGCCTCTAATACCAAATCTGAGATTCTTCCGATAGCATGAGATGTGATATCTCAATGCTTCTTATACCAAACCAGAGATCCTTCCTATAACATGAGATGTGATATCCAAATCCTTCCCCTTCCAAACCTGAGACCCTCCCTTTAGCATGAGATGTGATATCCAACACCTTCCCATTCTAACCTGAGACCCTTCCTATAGCATGAGATGGGATATCCAACTCCTTGGAATTCCAATCCTGATACCCTTCCGATAGCATGAGATTTGATATCCCAATGCTTATACCAAACCTGAGACCCATACTATGGCATGAGATGTGATATCAAACTCCTTCCCATTCCAATCCTGAGACCCTTCCTATAGCTTGAGATGTGATATCCAACTCCTTCCCATTCCAATTCTGAGACCCTTCCTATACCATGAGACTTGATATCTCAATGCTTCTAATACCAAACCTGAGACCCGTCCTATAACATGAGATGTGATATCCAAATCCTTCCCCTTCCAAACCTTAGACCCTTCCTTTATCATGAGATGTGATATCCAACTCCTTCCCATTCCAATCCTGAGACCCTTCCGATATCATGAGATGTGATATCTCAATGCTTCTAATATCAAACTCGAGACCCTCCCTATAGCATGAGATGTGATATCCAAGTCCTTCCAATTCCAATCCTGAGACCCTTCCTATAGCATGAGATGTGATGTCTCAATGCATCTAATACCAAACCTGAGACCCTTCCTATAACATGAGATGGGAATATCCAACTCCTTCCCATTCCAATCCTGAGACCCTTCCGAAAGCAGAGATGTGATATCTCAATGCTTATACCAAACCTGAGACCCTTCCTATGGCATGAGATGTCATATACAGATCCTTCCCATTCCAATCCTGAGACCCTTCCTATAGCATGATATGTGATATCTCAATGCTTATACCAAACCTAAAACCCTTCCTATAGCATGAGATGTGATATCCAACTCCTTCCCATTCCAATCCTGAGACCATTCCTATAGCATGAGATGTGATATCCAATGGCTCTAATATCAAACCTGAGATCCTTCCTCTAACATTAAATGTGATATCCAACTCCTTCCCTTTCCAAACCTGAGAGCCTACCTATAGCATGAGATGTGATATCCAAGTCCTTCCCATTCCAATCCTTAGACCCTTCCTACAGCATGCAATATGATATCTCAATGATTCTAATAACAAACCTGAGACCCGTCCTATAACATGAGATGTGATATCCAACTCCTTCCCATTCCAATCCTGAGACACTTCCGATAGCAGAGATGTGATATCTCAATGCTTCTAATACCAAACCTGAGACCAGTCCTATAACATGAGATGGGATATCCAACTCCTTCCCGTTCCAAACCTGAGACCCTTCCTATAGCATGAGATGTGATATCCAACTCCTTCCCATCCCAATCCTGAGACACTTCCGATTGCAGAGATTTGATATCTCAATGCTTATACCAAACCTGAAACTCTTCCTATAACATGAGATGTGATATCCAACTCCTTCCCATTCCAAACCTGAGACCCTTCCTATAGCATGAGATGTGATATCCAACTCCTTCCCATTCCAATCCTGAGACCCTTATGATAGCATGAGATGTGATATCTCAATGCCTCTAATACCAAATCTGAGATTCTTCCGATAGCATGAGATGTGATATCTCAATGCTTCTTATACCAAACCTGAGATCCTTCCTATAACATGAGATGTGATATCCAAATCCTTCCCTTTCCAAACCTGAGACCCTCCCTTTAGCATGAGATGTGATATCCAACTCCTTCCCATTCCGACCTGAGACCCTTCCTATAGCATGAGATGGGATATCCAACTCCTTGGAATTCCAATCCTGATACCCTTCCGATAGCATGAGATTTGATATCCCAATGCTTATACCAAACCTGAGACCCATACTATGGCATGAGATGTGATATCAAACTCCTTCCCATTCTAATCCTGAAATCCTGAGACCCTTCCTATAGCTTGAGATGTGATATCCAACTCCTTCCCATTCCAATTCTGAGACCCTTCCTATACCATGAGACTTGATATCTCAATGCTTCTAATACCAAACCTGAGACCCGTCCTATAACATGAGATGTGATATCCAAATCCTTCCCCTTCCAAACCTTAGACCCTTCCTTTATCATGAGATGTGATATCCAACTCCTTCCCATTCCAATCCTGAGACCCTTCCGATATCATGAGATGTGATATCTCAATGCTTCTAATATCAAACTCGAGACCCTCCCTATAGCATGAGATGTGATATCCAAGTCCTTCCCATTCCAATCCTGAGACCCTTCCTATAGCATGAGATGTGATGTCTCAATGCTTCTAATACCAAACCTGAGACCCTTCCTATAACATGAGATGGGAATATCCAACTCCTTCCCATTCCAATCCTGAGACCCTTCCGATAGCAAACATGTGATATCTCAATGCTTATACCAAACCTGAGATCCTTCCTATAACATGAGATGTGATATCCAACTCCTTCCCATTCCAATCCTGAGACACTTCCTATAGCATGAGATGTGATATCTCACTGCTTATACCAAACCTGAGACCCTTCCTATAGCATGAGATGTGATATCCAACTCCTTCCCATTCCAATCCTGAGACCCTTCCTATAGCATGAGATGTGATATCTCAATGCTTCTAATATCAAACTTGAGACCCTCCCTATAGCATGAGATGTGATATCCAAGTCCTTCCCATTCCAATCTTGAGACACTTCCTATAGCATGAGATGTGATATCTCAATGCTTCTAATACCAAACCTGAGACTCTTCCTATAACATGAGATGGGATATCCAACTCCTTCCCATTGCAATCCTGAGACCCTTCCGATAGCAGAGATGTGATATCTCAATGCTTATACCAAACCTGAGACCCTTCCTACGGCATGAGATGTCATATACAACTCCTTCCCATTCCAATCCTGAGACCCTTCCTATAGCATGAGATGTGATATCTCAATGCTTATACCAAACCTGAGACCCTTCCTATAGCATGAGATGTGATATCCAACTCCTTCCCATTCCAATCCTGAGACCCTTCCTATAGCATGAGATGTGATGTCTAAATGCTTCTAATACCAAACCTGAGATCCTTCCTATAACATGAGATGTGAAATCCAACTCCTTCCATTCCAATCCTGAGACCCTTCCTATAGCATGAGATGTGATATCTCAATGCTTATACTAAACCTGAGACCCTTCCTTTAGCATGAGATGTGATATCCAACTCCTTCCCATTGCAATCCTGAGACCCTTCCGATAGCAGAGATGTGATATCTCAATGCTTATACCAAACCTGAGACCCTTCCTACGGCATGAGATGTCATATACAACTCCTTCCCATTCCAATCCTGAGACCCTTCCTATAGCATGAGATGTGATATCTCAATGCTTATACCAAACCTGAGACCCTTCCTATAGCATGAGATGTGATATCCAACTCCTTCCCATTCGATTCCTGAGACCCTTCCTATAGCATGAGATGTGATGTCTAAATGCTTCTAATACCAAACCTGAGATCCTTCCTATAACATGAGATGTGAAATCCAACTCCTTCCATTCCAATCCTGAGACCCTTCCTATAGCATGAGATGTGATATCTCAATGCTTATACTAAACCTGAGATCCTTCCTCTAGCATGAAATGTGATATCCAACTCCTTCCCTTTCCAAACCTGAGAGCCTATCCATAGCATGAGATGTGATATCCAAGTCCTTCCCATTCCAATCCTTAGACCCTTCCTACAGCATGCAATAACACTACTCACTTCAGACCTGGGAACGCCAAGTGTACGAATCATGTGAGAGTGACAAGGACTCGATATACTACACAACCTGGCGGCGGTTACAGAGCAAGACTCCTGTGTAGGCTGGTCAGTCTGCTGGATGGCCCAGAGACGCTTCCGAAGGCTTACTAGCAGGAGATGGTGAAAATGCCGAGAATAGCTGTCCCCGCTATTCCAAGGGTCGAAGTACCAGTACAGGCCTTCTGGTTCGATCAAAGGTGAAAAGGGTTTCACAAGGCGACAGCAGTGCAGAGGAGCAGTCCTTCAGCGGGTCACCAGCGATTCCTCGGTTCAGCCTCTTGGTTGCAGGATACTTGGCTCCTGTATTCCTTCGTTCGTGAGAACTCAGGAGATCGACATGGTAGTGGTGTTTCCAGCCCCCTCTTATCCACGGTTCCCTTCGCGCCAAAACGGAGGGGACCCAATGGGAGATCCGCTCATCAACACTCACACCATTCGTGGACCTATCACGGACCACGGTGGTCCCAGGCATTCACACCACCCTAGACTCTCTGGCACCCAGGATGTGTATTGGGACCAGACATCCCAGCCCACATCCTGGAGGCACACACAAGACATGTAGAAGCCTGCGAAAGCATCTGTGTTTCGCGGGAAAGCACATGCCCAAATAAGGAAGGCCCCAGGTCGGCTCGACCTGGGGAAGGTGAAGGGAGCAAGACGGTCAGCGGACAGGACAAAGGAGCCTCGTGGTCTGGCCATTTTGGGATCTAGGCCACCATTTTGGGTTAAGCGCGAGAAACGCGCTTAGCACGCCAAAAGGATCTCAAAACACAAGAAACGATCGCTGCCACCATTCCCGTCCGTGAATCACTTGCACCGATCAGTTACAATCCTGAAAGAGTATCTAGGGCCTGTAGAAGGCTAGAGACCCAAGAGAGCAGTAACTTAGCTTACAGTGCCCTCTTGTGTCATGTTGCACGAAAGCTGCAACATGATACAAGAAACTACGGAAACCAGCGTTTCCTGGTACTGACTGTCTTAAGGGCATGACAGTTTCCCCGTAAGAAAGGAGCGAAAGCCCAGAGGAGTGCGGCAGAAGGCTGCACTTCTCGGGCAAAGTCGAGAACAAGGTGAAAAACAACAGCAAAAAGTTTAGGGGTTGCCACATGGAAGGAAAATTACCTACAATTACGAAATCTTTCCTAACACTCGCCCCTCCCAGACTATGGACAGGGGGAACTAATCCACCCCTGGATGAGTCTCTTGTTCAGGTCGGTTAAACATTCTCCACAACCCATCAGCATTGCTATGTTGGACACCTGGCCTATGCTCAATAGTGAAGTCGAAGCCTTGTAGACTTATGGACCACCTAAGCAACTTTGGATTCTCCCCCTTCATGTTTATTAGCCACTTTAAGGGCTTATGGTCAGTTTGCACAGGGAAGTGGGTCCCATAGAGGTAGGGCCTCAGCTTCCTTAGGGCCCACACAACAGAGAAACATTCTTTCTCTACCGTGGACCATCTGAGCTCTCTGTCCTTAAACTGGCGACTAATAAAACCAATAGGGTGTTCCTTACCCTTCTCATCTACTTGCGATAGTACAGCTCCTATCCCAGTGTCAGAGGCGTCCGTCTGCACGATAAAAGGTCTTTGATAATCAGGGGCCCTGAGGACAGGGGCCTGGCACAAGGAGTCTTTTAAGCCATTGAAGGCCTTCTCACACTCGTCGGTCCAAGTTACCTTCTTGGGTTTCTTCAGAGTTGTGAGGACAGTCAGAGGGGCAGCTATGGTGCCATAGTCTGCCACAAAATTGCGGTAATACCCTGTGAGTCCTAAGAAGGCTCTCACTTGGGTTTGTGTAGTGGGGGTAGGCCAGTCTTGTACTGCTTGTACTTTACTGGGTAGAGGCTGTATCCTCCCTCCACCTACTTCATGTCCAAGGTAAAACACTGAGCCTTGTCCAATCTGGCGTTTACTAGCCTTTATGGTCAAGTGTGCTTTCTGAAGAGCCTGGAGCACAATCCCGAGGTGTTTCACATGGTCAGGTGGCACTGAAAACTGCTATATCGTCCAGATATGCAAGACAGAATTCGTCCAACCCATTCAAAACATGATGCACAAGCCTCTGGAAAGTGGCAGGTGCATTCTTCAACCCGAACGGCATTACCCGGAATTGGTAAAGGCCGTCTGGAGTAGAAAACGCTGTCTTCTCCTTGGCATGTTCTGCTAAAGCTATTTGCCAATAGCCAGCAGTGAGGTCAAACGTGCTGAGGTACTTGGAGGCACCCAAAGTATCCACCAGCTCATCTGTTCGAGGCAAGGGGTGTGCATCTGTCTTGGTGACAGCATTCAGAGCCCTGTAATCCACACAGAACCTCAATTCAGAAGTGCCTGCCTTTGGAACGAAAACCACAGGGCTGGACCAAGGACTACTAGAGGGTTCAATCACCCCAAGGTCTAACATCTTGTTGACCTCGGTCTTAATATAGGACCGTACTTTGTCTGACATCCTGTATCCCCTACTTTTGGTAGGTACACTGTCTCCTGTGTCTATGTTATGTTTGCACCAAGGTGTCAAACCAGGCGACTGTGAAAACAGGGGGGAAAACTGCCTAAGCAAACTTTTCACCTCAGCCTGCTGATCAGAAGTCAGGTGAGGGGCCACTCGGACACCCTCAAAGGAGCTATCTGAAGGACCGCTTTGGAACAGGTCGGGGAGAGGTTCAGACTCCTCTTCCTCAACATCTGAAGCCAGTAACAGTGCTGCGATTTTGACTCTTGGGACGAAAGCCTTCAGCCTATTCACGTAAAACACTTTTGGAGCCTGTCCAGGCCTTCCAAGGTCCACTAAATAGTTAACCTCACCCAGGGGCTCCACCACTGTGTAAGGGCCTGACCATTTGTCCTGTAAAGCTCAAGGCCTTATGGGATTCATGATCAGGACTTGCTGACCAGGTGTAAAGTTGATGAGGGAAGCTTTCTGGTCGTACCAATGTTTCACCAGCGCTTGTACTGCCTTCAATTTATCACTAGCCAAGCCCATCAGAAGTACCATCCGTTTTCTGAGCCCTAGCACATAATCAACTACGTTGGTAGTAACAGGGGGAGTGGGCATCTCCCATCCCTCTTTGACTATGGCTAAGGGACCCCGTACAGGATGACCAAACAGAAGTTTGAAGGGGCTGAAGCCAACACCCTCCTGTGGTACCTCTCGGTAGGCAAACAGTAAGCATGGTAAAAGAAGATAATACCAAACCTGAGATCCTACCTCTAACATGAAATGAGATATCCAACTCTTTCCCCTTCCAAACCTGAGAGCCTTCCTATAGCATGAGATGTGATATCCAAGTCCTTCCCATTCCAATACTGAGACCCTTCCTATAGCTTGAGATGTGATATCCAACTCCTTCCCATTCCAATTCTGAGACCCTTCCTATAGCATGAGATGTGATATCTCAATGCTTATACCAAACCTGAGAGCCTACCTATAGCATGAGATGTGATATCCAAGTCCATCCCATTACAATCCTTAGACCCTTCCTACAGCATGCGATGTGATATCTCAATGATTCTAATACCAAACCAGAGACTCTTCCTATAACATGAGATGGGATATCCAACTCCTTCCCATTCCAATTCTGAGACCCTTCCTATACTATGAGACTTGATATCTCAATGCTTCTAATACCAAACCTGAGACCCGTAATATAACATGAGATGTGATATCCAAATCCTTCCCCTTCCAAACCTTAGACCATTCCTTTATCATGAGATGTGATATCCAACTCCTTCCCATTCCAATCCTGAGACCCTTCCGATATCATGAGATGTGATATCTCAAAGCTTCTAATATCAAACTTGAGACCCTCCCTATAGCATGAGATGTGATATCCAAGTCCTTCCCATTCTAATCCTGAGACCCTTCCTATAGCATGAGATGTGATATCTCAATGCTTCTAATACCAAACCTGAGACCCTTCCTATAACATGAGATGGGAATATCCAACTCCTTCCCATTCCAATCTTGAGACCCTTCCGATAGCAGAGATGTGATATCTCAATGCTTATACCAAACCTGAGATCCTTCCTATAACATGAGATGTGATATCCAACTCCTTCCCATTCCAATCCTGAGACACTTCCTATAGCATGAGATGTGATATCTCACTGCTTATACCAAACCTGAGACCCTTCCCATAGCAGGAGATGTGATATCCAACTCCTTCCCATTCCAATCCTCAGACCCTTCCTATAGCATGAGATTTGATATCCCAATGCTTATACCAAACCTGAGACCCATACTATGGCATGAGATGTGATATCAAACTCCTTCCCATTCCAATCCTGAGACCCTTCCTATAGCTTGAGATGTGATATCCAACTCCTTCCCATTCCAATTCTGAGACCCTTCCTATACCATGAGACTTGATATCTCAATGCTTCTAATACCAAACCTGAGACCCGTCCTATAACATGAGATGTGATATCCAAATCCTTCCCTTTCCAAACCTTAGACCCTTCCTTTATCATGAGATGTGATATCCAACTCCTTCCCATTCCAATCCTGAGACCCTTCCGATATCATGAGATGTGATATCTCAATGCTTCTAATATCAAACTCGAGACCCTCCCTATAGCATGAGATGTGATATCCAAGTCCTTCCAATTCCAATCCTGAGACCCTTCCTATAGCATGAGATGTGATGTCTCAATGCTTCTAATGCCAAACCTGAGACCCTTCCTATAACATGAGATGGGAATATCCAACTCCTTCCCATTCCAATCCTGAGACCCTTCCGAAAGCAGAGATGTGATATCTCAATGCTTATACCAAACCTGAGACCCTTCCTATGGCATGAGATGTCATATACAGATCCTTCCCATTCCAATCCTGAGACCCTTCCTATAGCATGAGATGTGATATCTCAATGCTTATACCAAACCTAAAACCCTTCCTATAGCATGAGATGTGATATCCAACTCCTTCCCATTCCAATCCTGAGACCATTCCTATAGCATGAGATGTGATATCCAATGGCTCTAATATCAAACCTGAGATCCTTCCTCTAACATTAAATGTGATATCCAACTCCTTCCCTTTCCAAACCTGAGACCCGTCCTATAACATGAGATGTGATATCCAACTCCTTCCCATTCCAATCCTGAGACACTTCCGATAGCAGAGATGTGATATCTCAATGCTTCTAATACCAAACCTGAGACCAGTCCTATAACATGAGATGGGATATCCAACTCCTTCCCGTTCCAAACCTGAGACCCTTCCTATAGCATGATATGTGATATCCAACTCCTTCCCATCCCAATCCTGAGATACTTCCGATTGCAGAGATTTGATATCTCAATGCTTATACCAAACCTGAAACTCTTCCTATAACATGAGATGTGATATCCAACTCCTTCCCATTCCAAACCTGAGACCCTTCCTATAGCATGAGATGTGATATCCAACTCCTTCCCATTCCAATCCTGAGACCCTTATGATAGCATGAGATGTGATATCTCAATGCCTCTAATACCAAATCTGAGATTCTTCCGATAGCATGAGATGTGATATCTCAATGCTTCTTATACCAAACCTGAGATCCTTCCTATAACATGAGATGTGATATCCAAATCCTTCCCCTTCCAAACCTGAGACCCTCCCTTTAGCATGAGATGTGATATCCAACTCCTTCCCATTCCAACCTGAGACCCTTCCTATAGCATGAGATGGGATATCCAACTCCTTGGAATTCCAATCCTGATACCCTTCCGATAGCATGAGATTTGATATCCCAATGCTTATACCAAACCTGAGACCCATACTATGGCATGAGATGTGATATCAAACTCCTTCCCATTCTAATCCTGAAATCCTGAGACCCTTCCTATAGCTTGAGATGTGATATCCAACTCCTTCCCATTCCAATTCTGAGACCCTTCCTATACCATGAGACTTGATATCTCAATGCTTCTAATACCAAACCTGAGACCCGTCCTATAACATGAGATGTGATATCCAAATCCTTCCCCTTCCAAACCTTAGACCCTTCCTTTATCATGAGATGTGATATCCAACTCCTTCCCATTCCAATCCTGAGACCCTTCCGATATCATGAGATGTGATATCTCAATGCTTCTAATATCAAACTCGAGACCCTCCCTATAGCATGAGATGTGATATCCAAGTCCTTCCCATTCCAATCCTGAGACCCTTCCTATAGCATGAGATGTGATGTCTCAATGCTTCTAATACCAAACCTGAGACCCTTCCTATAACATGAGATGGGAATATCCAACTCCTTCCCATTCCAATCCTGAGACCCTTCCGATAGCAAACATGTGATATCTCAATGCTTATACCAAACCTGAGATCCTTCCTATAACATGAGATGTGATATCCAACTCCTTCCCATTCCAATCCTGAGACACTTCCTATAGCATGAGATGTGATATCTCAATGCTTATACCAAACCTAAAACCCTTCCTATAGCATGAGATGTGATATCCAACTCCTTCCCATTCCAATCCTTAGACCCTTCCTAGCATGAGATGTGATATCCAATGGCTCTAATATCAAACCTGAGATCCTTCCTCTAACATTAAATGTGATATCCAACTCCTTCCATTTCCAAACCTGAGAGCCTACCTATAGCATGAGATGTGATATCCAAGTCCTTCCATTCCAATCCTTAGACCCTTCCTACAGCATGCAATATGATATCTCAATGATTCTAATAACAAACCTGAGACCCGTCCTATAACATGAGATGTGATATCCAACTCCTTCCCATTCCAATCCTGAGACACTTCCGATAGCAGAGATGTGATATCTCAATGCTTCTAATACCAAACCTGAGACCAGTCCTATAACATGAGATGGGATATCCAACTCCTTCCCGTTCCAAACCTGAGACCCTTCCTATAGCATGAGATGTGATATCCAACTCCTTCCCATCCCAATCCTGAGACACTTCCGATTGCAGAGATTTGATATCTCAATGCTTATACCAAACCTGAGACTCTTCCTATAACATGAGATGTGATATCCAACTCCTTCCCGTTCCAAACCTGAGACCCTTCCTATAGCATTAGATGTGATATCCAACTCCTTCCCATTCCAATCCTGAGACCCTTATGATAGCATGAGATGTGATATCTCAATGCCTCTAATACCAAATCTGAGATTCTTCCGATAGCATGAGATGTGATATCTCAATGCTTCTTATACCAAACCTGAGACCCTTCCTATAACATGAGATGTGATATCCAACTCCTTGGAATTCCAATCCTGATACCCTTCCGATAGCATGAGATTTGATATCCCAATGCTTATACCAAACCTGAGACCCATACTATGGCATGAGATGTGATATCAAACTCCTTCCCATTCCAATCCTGAGACCCTTCCTATAGCTTGAGATGTGATATCCAACTCCTTCCCATTCCAATTCTGAGACCCTTCCTATACCATGAGACTTGATATCTCAATGCTTCTAATACCAAACCTGAGACCCGTCCTATAACATGAGATGTGATATCCAAATCCTTCCCCTTCCAAACCTTAGACCCTTCCTTTATCATGAGATGTGATATCCAACTCCTTCCCATTCCAATCCTGAGACCCTTCCGATATCATGAGATGTGATATCTCAATGCTTCTAATATCAAACTCGAGACCCTCCCTATAGCATGAGATGTGATATCCAAGTCCTTCCCATTCCAATCCTGAGACCCTTCCTATAGCATGAGATGTGATGTCTCAATGCTTCTAATACCAAACCTGAGACCCTTCCTATAACATGAGATGGGAATATCCAACTCCTTCCCATTCCAATCCTGAGACCCTTCCGATAGCAAACATGTGATATCTCAATGCTTATACCAAACCTGAGATCCTTCCTATAACATGAGATGTGATATCCAACTCCTTCCCATTCCAATCCTGAGACACTTCTTATAGCATGAGATGTGATATCTCACTGCTTATACCAAACCTGAGACCCTTCCTATAGCATGAGATGTGATATCCAACTCCTTCCCATTCCAATCCTGAGACCCTTCCTATAGCATGAGATGTGATATCTCAATGCTTCTAATATCAAACTTGAGACCCTCCCTATAGCATGAGATGTGATATCCAAGTCCTTCCCATTCCAATCTTGAGACACTTCCTATAGCATGAGATGTGATATCTCAATGCTTCTAATACCAAACCTGAGACTCTTCCTATAACATGAGATGGGATATCCAACTCCTTCCCATTGCAATCCTGAGACCCTTCCGATAGCAGAGATGTGATATCTCAATGCTTATACCAAACCTGAGACCCTTCCTACGGCATGAGATGTCATATACAACTCCTTCCCATTCCAATCCTGAGACCCTTCCTATAGCATGAGATGTGATATCTCAATGCTTATACCAAACCTGAGACCCTTCCTATAGCATGAGATGTGATATCCAACTCCTTCCCATTCCAATCCTGAGACCCTTCCTATAGCATGAGATGTGATGTCTAAATGCTTCTAATACCAAACCTGAGATCCTTCCTATAACATGAGATGTGAAATCCAACTCCTTCCATTCCAATCCTGAGACCCTTCCTATAGCATGAGATGTGATATCTCAATGCTTATACTAAACCTGAGACCCTTCCTTTAGCATGAGATGTGATTTCCAACTCCTTCCCATTCCAATCCTGAGACCCTTCCTATAGCATGAGATGTGATATCTCAATGCCTCTAATACCAAACCTGAGATCCTTCCTCTAACATGAAATGTGATATCCAACTCCTTCCCTTTCCAAACCTGAGAGCCTATCCATAGCATGAGATGTGATATCCAAGTCCTTCCCATTCCAATCCTTAGACCCTTCCTACAGCATGCAATAACACTACTCACTTCAGACCTGGGAACGCCAAGTGTACGAATCATGTGAGAGTGACAAGGACTCGATATACTACACAACCTGGCGGCGGTTACAGAGCAAGACTCCTGTGTAGGCTGGTCAGTCTGCTGGATGGCCCAGAGACGCTTCCGAAGGCTTACTAGCAGGAGATGGTGAAAATGCCGAGAATAGCTGTCCCCGCTATTCCAAGGGTCGAAGTACCAGTACAGGCCTTCTGGTTCGATCAAAGGTGAAAAGGGTTTCACAAGGCGACAGCAGTGCAGAGGAGCAGTCCTTCAGCGGGTCACCAGCGATTCCTCGGTTCAGCCTCTTGGTTGCAGGATACTTGGCTCCTGTATTCCTTCGTTCGTGAGAACTCAGGAGATCGACATGGTAGTGGTGTTTCCAGCCCCCTCTTATCCACGGTTCCCTTCGCGCCAAAACGGAGGAGACCCAATGGGAGATCCGCTCATCAACACTCACACCATTCGTGGACCTATCACGGACCACGGTGGTCCCAGGCATTCACACCACCCTAGACTCTCTGGCACCCAGGATGTGTATTGGGACCAGACATCCCAGCCCACATCCTGGAGGCACACACAAGACATGTAGAAGCCTGCGAAAGCATCTGTGTTTCGCGGGAAAGCACATGCCCAAATAAGGAAGGCCCCAGGTCGGCTCGACCTGGGGAAGGTGAAGGGAGCAAGACGGTCAGCGGACAGGACAAAGGAGCCTCGTGGTCTGGCCATTTTGGGATCTAGGCCACCATTTTGGGTTAAGCGCGAGAAACGCGCTTAGCACGCCAAAAGGATCTCAAAACACAAGAAACGATCGCTGCCACCATTCCCGTCCGTGAATCACTTGCACCGATCAGTTACAATCCTGAAAGAGTATCTAGGGCCTGTAGAAGGCTAGAGACCCAAGAGAGCAGTAACTTAGCTTACAGTGCCCTCTTGTGTCATGTTGCACGAAAGCTGCAACATGATACAAGAAACTACGGAAACCAGCGTTTCCTGGTACTGACTGTCTTAAGGGCATGACAGTTTCCCCGTAAGAAAGGAGCGAAAGCCCAGAGGAGTGCGGCAGAAGGCTGCACTTCTCGGGCAAAGTCGAGAACAAGGTGAAAAACAACAGCAAAAAGTTTAGGGGTTGCCACATGGAAGGAAAATTACCTACAATTACGAAATCTTTCCTAACACTCGCCCCTCCCAGACTATGGACAGGGGGAACTAATCCACCCCTGGATGAGTCTCTTGTTCAGGTCGGTTAAACATTCTCCACAACCCATCAGCATTGCTATGTTGGACACCTGGCCTATGCTCAATAGTGAAGTCGAAGCCTTGTAGACTTATGGACCACCTAAGCAACTTTGGATTCTCCCCCTTCATGTTTATTAGCCACTTTAAGGGCTTATGGTCAGTTTGCACAGTGAAGTGGGTCCCATAGAGGTAGGGCCTCAGCTTCCTTAGGGCTCACACAACAGAGAAACATTCTTTCTCTACCGTGGACCATCTGAGCTCTCTGTCCTTAAACTGGCGACTAATAAAACCAATAGGGTGTTCCTTACCCTTCTCATCTACTTGCGATAGTACAGCTCCTATCCCAGTGTCAGAGGCGTCCGTCTGCACGATAAAAGGTCTTTGATAATCAGGGGCCCTGAGGACAGGGGCCTGGCACAAGGAGTCTTTTAAGCCATTGAAGGCCTTCTCACACTCGTCGGTCCAAGTTACCTTCTTGGGTTTCTTCAGAGTTGTGAGGGCAGTCAGAGGGGCAGCTATGGTGCCATAGTCTGCCACAAAATTGCGGTAATACCCCGTGAGTCCTAAGAAGGCTCTCACGTGGGTTTGTGTAGTGGGGGTAGGCCAGTCTTGTACTGCTTGTACTTTACTGGGTAGAGGCTGTATCCTCCCTCCACCTACTTCATGTCCAAGGTAAAACACTGAGCCTTGTCCAATCTGGCGTTTACTAGCCTTTATGGTCAAGTGTGCTTTCTGAAGAGCCTGGAGCACAATCCCGAGGTGTTTCACATGGTCAGGTGGCACTGAAAACTGCTATATCGTCCAGATATGCAAGACAGAATTCGTCCAACCCATTCAAAACATGATGCACAAGCCTCTGGAAAGTGGCAGGTGCATTCTTCAACCCGAACGGCATTACCCGGAATTGGTAAAGGCCGTCTGGAGTAGAAAACGCTGTCTTCTCCTTGGCATGTTCTGCTAAAGCTATTTGCCAATAGCCAGCAGTGAGGTCAAACGTGCTGAGGTACTTGGAGGCACCCAAAGTATCCACCAGCTCATCTGTTTGAGGCAAGGGGTGTGCATCTGTCTTGGTGACAGCATTCAGAGCCCTGTAATCCACACAGAACCTCAATTCAGAAGTGCCTGCCTTTGGAACGAAAACCACAGGGCTGGACCAAGGACTACTAGAGGGTTCAATCACCCCAAGGTCTAACATCTTGTTGACCTCGGTCTTAATATAAGACCGTACTTTGTCTGACATCCTGTATCCCCTACTTTTGGTAGGTACACTGTCTCCTGTGTCTATGTTATGTTTGCACCAAGGTGTCAAACCAGGCGACTGTGAAAACAGGGGGGAAAACTGCCTAAGCAAACTTTTCACCTCAGCCTGCTGATCAGAAGTCAGGTGAGGGGCCACTCGGACACCCTCAAAGGAGCTATCTGAAGGACCGCTTTGGAACAGGTCGGGGAGAGGTTCAGACTCCTCTTCCTCAACATCTGAAGCCAGTAACAGTGCTGCGATTTTGACTCTTGGGACGAAAGCCTTCAGCCTATTCACGTAAAACACTTTTGGAGCCTGTCCAGGCCTTCCAAGGTCCACTAAATAGTTAACCTCACCCAGGGGCTCCACCACTGTGTAAGGGCCTGACCATTTGTCCTGTAAAGCTCAAGGCCTTATGGGATTCATGATCAGGACTTGCTGACCAGGTGTAAAGTTGATGAGGGAAGCTTTCTGGTCGTACCAATGTTTCACCAGCGCTTGTACTGCCTTCAATTTATCACTAGCCAAGCCCATCAGAAGTACCATCCGTTTTCTGAGCCCTAGCACATAATCAACTACGTTGGTAGTAACAGGGGGAGTGGGCATCTCCCATCCCTCTTTGACTATGGCTAAGGGTCCCCGTACAGGATGACCAAACAGAAGTTTGAAGGGGCTGAAGCCAACACCCTCCTGTGGTACCTCTCGGTAGGCAAACAGTAAGCATGGTAAAAGAAGATAATACCAAACCTGAGATCCTACCTCTAACATGAAATGAGATATCCAACTCTTTCCCCTTCCAAACCTGAGAGCCTTCCTATAGCATGAGATGTGATATCCAAGTCCTTCCCATTCCAATACTGAGACCCTTCCTATAGCTTGAGATGTGATATCCAACTCCTTCCCATTCCAATTCTGAGACCCTTCCTATAGCATGAGATGTGATATCTCAATGCTTATACCAAACCTGAGAGCCTACCTATAGCATGAGATGTGATATCCAAGTCCATCCCATTCCAATCCTTAGACCCTTCCTACAGCATGCGATGTGATATCTCAATGATTCTAATACCAAACCAGAGACTCTTCCTATAACATGAGATGGGATATCCAACTCCTTCCCATTCCAATTCTGAGACCCTTCCTATACTATGAGACTTGATATCTCAATGCTTCTAATACCAAACCTGAGACCCGTAATATAACATGAGATGTGATATCCAAATCCTTCCCCTTCCAAACCTTAGACCCTTCCTTTATCATGAGATGTGATATCCAACTCCTTCCCATTCCAATCCTGAGACCCTTCCGATATCATGAGATGTGTTATCTCAAAGCTTCTAATATCAAACTTGAGACCCTCCCTATAGCATGAGATGTGATATCCAAGTCCTTCCCATTCCAATCCTGAGACCCTTCCTATAGCATGAGATGTGATATCTCAATGCTTCTAATACCAAACCTGAGACCCTTCCTATAACATGAGATGGGAATATCCAACTCCTTCCCATTCCAATCGTGAGACCCTTCCGATAGCAGAGATGTGATATCTCAATGCTTATACCAAACCTGAGCTCCTTCCTATAACATGAGATGTGATATCCAACTCCTTCCCATTCCAATCCTGAGACACTTCTTATAGCATGAGATGTGATATCTCACTGCTTATACCAAACCTGAGACCCTTCCCATAGCAGGAGATGTGATATCCAACTCCTTCCCATTCCAATCCTCAGACCCTTCCTATAGCATGAGATGTGATATCTCAATGCTTCTAATGTCAAACTTGAGACCCTACCTATAGCATGAGATGTGATATCCAAGTCCTTCCCATTCCAATCCTAAGACACTTCCTATAGCATGAGATTTGATATCTCAATGCTTCTAATACCAAACTTGAGACTCTTCCTATAACATGAGATGGGATATCCAACTCCTTCCCATTCCAATCCTGAGACCCTTTTGATAGCAGAGATGTGATATCTCAATGTTTATAACAAACCTGAGACCCTTCCTACGGCATGAGATGTCATATTCAACTCCTTCCCATTCCAATCCTGAGACCCTTCCTATAGCATGAGATTTGATATCCAACTCCTTCCCATTCCAATCCTGAGACCCTTCCTATAGCATGAGATGTGATGTCTCAATGCTTCTAATACCAAACCTGAGATCCTTCCTATAACATGAGATGTGATATCCAACTCCTTCCATTCCAATCCTGAGACCCTTCCTATAGCATGAGATGTGATATCTCAATGCTTCTAATACCAAACCTGAGATCCTTCCTCTAACATGAAATGTGAGATCCAACTCCTTCCCTTTCCAAACCTAAGAGCCTATCTATAGCATGAGATGTGATATCCAAGTCCTTCACATTCCAACCCTTAGACCCTTCCTACAGCATGCAATATGATATCTCAATGATTCCAATAACAAACCTGAGACCCGTCCTATAACATGAGATGGGATATCCAACTCCTTCCCATTCCAATCCTGAGACACTTCCGATAGCAGAGATGTGATATCTCAATGTTTATACCAAACCTGAGACTCTTCCTATAACATGAGATGGGATATCCAACTCCTTCCCATTCCAATCCTGAGACCCTTTTGATAGCAGAGATGTGATATCTCAATGTTTATACCAAACCTGAGACCCTTCCTACGGCATGAGATGTCATATTCAACTCCTTCCCATTCCAATCCTGAGACCCTTCCTTTAGCATGAGATGTGATATCCAGCTCCTTCCCATTCCAATCCTGAGACACTTCCGATAGCATGAGATGTGATATCTCAATGCTTCTAATATCAAAACTGAGACCCTCCCTATAGCATGATATGTGATATCTAAGTCCTTCCCATTCCAATCCTGAGACCCTTCCTATAGCATGAGATGTGATATCTCAATGCTTCTACCAAACCTGAGACCCTTCCTTTAGCATGATATGTGATATCCAACTCCTTCCCATTCCAATCCTGAGACCCTTCCTATAGCATGAGATGTGATATCTCAATACTTCTAATACCAAACCTGAGATCCTTCCGATAACATGAGATGTGATATCTCAATACTTCTAATACCAAACCTGAGATCCATCCTATAACATGAGATGTGATATCCAACTCCTTCCCTTTCCAAACCTGAGAGCCGTTCTATAGCATGAGATGTGATATCCAGGTCCTTCCCATTCCAATCCTTAGACCCTTCCTACAGCATGCAATATGATATCTCAATGCTTATACCAAACCTGAGAACCTTCCTATGCCCTGAGATGTCATGGCCTGAGATGTCATATACAACTCCTTCCCATTCCAATCCTGAGACCCTTCCTTTAGCATGAGATGTGATATCTCAATGCTTATACCAAATCTGAGACCCTTCCTATAGCATGAGATGTGATATCCAATTCCTTCCCATTCCAATCCTGAGACCCTCCCTATAGCATGAGATGTGATATCTCAATGCTTATACCAAACCTGAGAGCCTACCTATAACATGAGATGTGATATCCAAGTCCATCCCATTCCAATCCTTAGACCCTTCCTACAGCATGCGATGTGATATCTCAATGATTCTAATACCAAACCAGAGACTCTTCCTATAACATGAGATGGGATATCCAACTCCTTCCCATTCCAATCCTGAGCCGCTTCCGATAGCAGAGATGTGATATCTCAATGCTTATACCAAACCTGAGACCCTTCCTATAACATGAGATGTGATATCCAACTCCTTCACGTTCCAAACCTGAGACACTAACTATAGCATATGTGATATCCAACTCCTTCCCATTCCAAACATGAGACCCTTCCTATAGCAAGAAAGTAATATCCAACTCCTACCCATTCCAATCCTGAGACCCTTCCTATAGCAAGAGATGTGATATCCAAATCCTTCCCATTCCAATCCTGAGACCCTTCCTATAACATGAGATGTGATATCCAACTCCTTCCCATTCCAACCTGAGACACTTCCTAAAGCATGAGAAGGGATATCCAACTCCTTCCCAATCCAATCCTGAGACCCTTCCGATAGCAGAGATGTGATATCTCAATGCTTATACCAAACCTGAGACCCTTCCTATGGCATGAGATGTGATATCCAACTCCTTGCCATTCAAATCCTGAGACCCTTCCTATAGCATGAGAAGGGATATCCAACTCCTTCCCAATCCAATCCTGAGACCCTTCCGATAGCAGCGACGTGATATCTCAATGCTTCTACCAAACCTGAGACCCTTGCTTTAGCATGAGATGTGATATCCAAATCCTTCACATTCCAATCCTGAGACCCTTCCTATAGCATGAGATGTGATATCTCAATGCTTCTAATACCAAACCTGAGATCCTTCCTATAACATGAGATGTGATATCCAATTCCTTCCCATTCCAAACCTGAGACCCTTCCTATTGGATGAGATGTGATATCCAACTCCTTCCCATTCCAACCCTGAGACCCTTCCTATAGCATGAGATGTGATGTCTCAATGCGTCTAATACCAAACCTGAGATCCTTCCTATAACATGAGATGTGATATCCAACTCCTTCCATTCCAATCCTGAGACCCGTCCTATAGCATGAGATGTGATATCTCAATGCTTATACCAAACCTGAGACCCTTCCTATAGCATGAGATGTGATATCCAACTGCTTCCCATTCCAATCCTGAGACCCTTCCTATAGCATGAGATGTGATATCTCAATGCTTCTAATACCAAACCTGAGATCCTTCCTCTAACATGAAATGTGATATCCAACTCCTTCCCTTTCCAAACCTAAGAGCCTATCTATAGCATGATCCAAGTCCTTCACATTCCAACCCTTAGACCCTTCCTACAGCATGCAATATGATATCTCAATGATTCTAATAACAAACCTGAGACCCGTCCTATAACATGAGATGGGATATCCAACTCCTTCCCATTCCAATCCTGAGACACTTCCGATAGCAGAGATGTGATATCTCAATGCTTATACCAAACCTGAGACCCTTCCTATAACATGAGATGTGATATCCAAATCCTTCCCGTTCCAAACCTGAGACCCTTCATTTAGCATGAGATGTGATATCCAGCTCCTTCCCATTCCAATCCTGAGACACTTCCGATAGCATGAGATGTGATATCTCAATGCTTCTAATATCAAAACTGAGACCCTCCCTATAGCATGATATGTGATATCTAAGTCCTTCCCATTCCAATCCTGAGACCCTCCCTATAGCATGAGATGTGATATCCAACTCCTTCCCATTCCAATCCTGAGACCCTTCCTATAGCATGAGATATGATATCTCAATACTTCTAATACCAAACGTGAGATCCTTCCGATAACATGAGATGTGATATCCAAATCCTTCCCCTTCCAAACCTGAGACCCTACCTTTAGCATGAAATGTGATATCCAACTCCTTCCTATTTCAATCCTGAGACTCTTCTGATAGCATGAGATGTGATATCTCAATGCTTCTAATACCAAACCTGAGATCCTTCCGATAGCATGAGATGTGATATCTCAATGCTTCTAATACCAAACCTGAGATCCTTCCTATAACATGAGATGTGATATCCAAATCCTTCCCCTTCCAAACCTGAGACCCTCCCTTAAGCATGAGATGTGATATCTAACTCCTTCCCATTCCATTCCTGAGACCCTTCTGATAGCAAGAGATGTGATATCTCAATGCCTCTAATACCAAACCTGAGATCCTACCTCTAACATGAAATGAGATATCCAACTCTTTCCCCTTCCAAACCTGAGAGCCTTCCTATAGCATGAGATGTGATATCCAAGTCCTTCCCATTCCAATACTGAGACCCTTCCTACAGCTTGAGATGTGATATCCAACTCCTTCCCATTCCAATTCTGAAACCCTTCCTATAGCATGAGATGTGATATCTCAATGCTTATACCAAACCTGAGAGCCTTCCTATAGCATGAGATGTGATATCCAAGTCCATCCCATTCCAATCCTTAGACCCTTCCTACAGCATGCGATGTGATATCTCAATGATTCTAATACCAAACCAGAGACTCTTCCTATAACATGAGATGGGATATCCAACTCCTTCCCATTCCAATTCTGAGACCCTTCCTATACTATGAGACTTGATATCTCAATGCTTCTAATACCAAACCTGAGACCCGTAATATAACATGAGATGTGATATCCAAATCCTTCCCCTTCCAAACCTTAGACCCTTCCTTTATCATGAGATGTGATATCCAACTCCTTCCCATTCCAATCCTGAGACCCTTCCGATATCATGAGATGTGATATCTCAAAGCTTCTAATATCAAACTTGAGACCCTCCCTATAGCATGAGATGTGATATCCAAGTCCTTCCCATTCCAATCCTGAGACCCTTCCTATAGCATGAGATGTGATATCTCAATGCTTCTAATACCAAACCTGAGACCCTTCCTATAACATGAGATGGGAATATCCAACTCCTTCCCATTCCAATCTTGAGACCCTTCCGATAGCAGAGATGTGATATCTCAATGCTTATACCACACCTGAGATCCTTCCTATAACATGAGATGTGATATCCAACTCCTTCCCATTCCAATCCTCAGACCCTTCCTATAGCATGAGATGTGATATCTCAATGCTTCTAATGTCAAACTTGAGACCCTACCTATAGCATGAGATGTGATATCCAAGTCCTTCCCATTCCAATCCTGAGACACTTCCTATAGCATGAGATGTGATATCTCAATGCTTCTAATACCAAACCTGAGACTTCCTATAACATGAGATGGGATATCCAACTCCTTCCAATTCCAATCCTGAGACCCTTTTGATAGCAGAGATGTGATATCTCAATGTTTATACCAAACCTGAGACCCTTCCTACGGCATGAGATGTCATATTCAACTCCTTCCCATTCCAATCCTGAGACCCTTCCTATAGCATGAGATTTGATATCCAACTCCTTCCCATTCCAATCCTGAGACCCTTCCTATAGCATGAGATGTGATGTCTCAATGCTTCTAATACCAAACCTGAGATCCTTCCTATAACATGAGATGTGATATCCAACTCCTTCCATTCCAATCCTGAGACCCTTCCTATAGCATGAGATGTGATATCTCAATGCTTATACCAAACCTGAGACCCTTCCTATAGCATGAGATGTGATATCCAACTCCTTCCCATTCCAATCCTGAGACCCTTCCTATAGCCTGAGATGTGATATCTCAATGCCTCTAATACCAAACCTGAGATCCTTCCTCTAACATGAAATGTGATATCCAACTCCTTCACTTTCCAAACCTGAGAGCCTATCTATAGCATGAGATGTGATATCCAAGTCCTTCGCATTCCAATCCTTAGACCCTTCCTACAGCATGCAATATGATATCTCAATGATTCTAATAAAAAACCTGAGACCCGTCCTATAACATGAGATGGGATATCCAACTCCTTCCCATTCCAATCCTGAGACACTTCCGATAGCAGAGATGTGATATCTCAATGCTTATACCAAACCTGAGACCCTTCCTATAACATGAGATGTGATATCCAAATCCTTCCCGTTCCAAACCTGAGACCCTTCCTTTAGCATGAGATGTGATATCCAGCTCCTTCCCATTCCAATCCTGAGACACTTCCGATAGCATGAGATGTGATATCTCAATGCTTCTAATATCAAAACTGAGACCCTCCCTATAGCATGATATGTGATATCTAAGTCCTTCCCATTCCAATCCTGAGACCCTTCCTATAGCATGAGATATGATATCTCAATACTTCTAATACATAACGTGAGATCCTTCCGATAACATGAGATGTGATATCCAAATCCTTCCCCTTCCAAACCTGAGACCCTCCCTTTAGCATGAGATGTGATATCCAACTCCTTCCCATTCCAATCCTGAGACCCTTCTGATAGCATGAGATGTGATATCTCAATGCTTCTAATACCAAACCTGAGATCCTTCCGATAGCATGAGATGTGATATCTCAATGGTTCTAATACCAAACCTGAGATCCTTCCTATAACATGAGATGTGATATCCAAGTCCTTCCCATTCCAATCCTGAGACCCTTCCTATAGCTTGAGATGTGATATCCAACTCCTTCCCATTCCAATTCTGAGACCCTTCCTATACTCTGAGACTTGATATCTCAATGCTTCTAATACCAAACCTGAGACCCGTAATATAACATGAGATGTGATATCCAAATCCTTCCCCTTCCAAACCTTAGACCCTTCCTTTATCATGAGATGTGATATCCAACTCCTTCCCATTCCAATCCTGAGACCCTTCCGATATCATGAGATGTGATATCTCAAAGCTTCTAATATCAAACTTGAGACCCTCCCTATAGCATGAGATGTGATATCCAAATCCTTCCCATTCCAATCCTGAGACCCTTCCTATAGCATGAGATGTGATATCTCAATGCTTCTAATACCAAACCTGAGACCCTTCCTATAACATGAGATGGGAATATCCAACTCCTTCCCATTCCAATCCTGAGACCCTTCCGATAGCAGAGATATGATATCTCAATGCTTATACCAAACCTGAGACCCTTCCTATGGCATGAGATGTGATATCCAACTCCTTGCCATTCAAATCCTGAGACCCTTCCTATAGCATGAGAAGGGATATCCAACTCCTTCCCAATCCAATCCTGAGACCCCTCTGATAGCAGAGACGTGATATCTCAATGCTTCTACCAATCCTGAGACCCTTCCTTTAGCATGAGATGTGATATCCAAATCCTTCACATTCCAATCCTGAGACCCTTCCTATAGCATGAGATGTGATATCTCAATGCTTCTAATACCAAACCTGAGCTCCTTCCTATAACATGAGATGTGATATCCAATTCCTTCCCATTCCAAACCTGAGACCCTTCCTATTGGATGAGATGTGATATCCAACTCCTTCCCATTCCAACCCTGAGACCCTTCCTATAGCATGAGATGTGATGTCTCAATGCTTCTAATACCAAACCTGAGATCCTTCCTATAACATGAGATGTGATATCCAACTCCTTCCATTCCAATCCTGAGACCCGTCCTATAGCATGAGATGTGATATCTCAATGCTTATACCAAACCTGAGACCATTCCTATAGCATGAGATGTGATATCCAACTACTTCCCATTCCAATCCTGAGACCCTTCCTATAGCATGAGATGTGATATCTCAATGCTTCTAATACCAAACCTGAGATCCTTCCTCTAACATGAAATGTGATATCCAACTCCTTCCCTTTCCAAACCTAAGAGCCTATCTATAGCATGAGATGTGATATCCAAGTCCTTCCCGTTCCAATCCTTAGACCCTTCCTACAGCATGCAATATGATATCTCAATGATTCTAATAACAAACCTGAGACCTGTCCTATAGCATGAGATATGATATCCAAGTCCTTCTCATTCCAATCCTGAGACCCTTCCTATAACATGAAATGTGATATCCAACTCCTTCCCATTCCAACCTGAGACCCTTCCTATAGCATGAGATGGGATATCCAACTTCTTCCAAATCCAATACTGATACCCTTCCGATAGCATGAGATGTGATATCCCAATGCTTCTACCAAACCTGAGACCCATACTATGGCATGAGATGTGATATCAAACTCCTTCCCATTCCAATCCTGAGACCCTTCCTATAGCTTGAGGTGTGATATCCAACTCCTTACCATTCCAATTCTGAGACCCTTCTTATACCATGAGACTTGATATCTCAATGCTTCTAATACCAAACCTGAGACCCGTCCTATAACATGAGATGTGATATCCAAATCCTTCCCCTTCCAAACCTTAGACCCTTCCTTTATCATGAGATGTGGTATCCAACTCCTTCCCATTCCAATCCTGAGACCCTTCCGATATCATGAGATTTGTTATCTCAATGCTTCTAATATCAAACTTGAGACCCTCCCTATAGCATGAGATGTGACATCCAAGTCCTTCCCATTCCAATCCTGAGACCCTTCCTATAGCATGAGATGTGATATCTCTATGCTTCTAATACCAAACCTGAGACCCTTCCTATAACATGAGATGGGATATCCAACTCCTTCCCATTCCAATCCTGAGACCCTTCCGATAGCAGAGATGTGATATCTCAATGCTTATACCAAACATGAGACCCTTCCTATGGCCTGAGATGTCATATACAACTCCTTCCCATTCCAATCCTGAGACCCTTCCTACAGCATGCGATGTGATATCTCAATGATTCTAATACCAAACCAGAGACTCTTACTATAACATGAGATGGGATATCCAACTCCTTCCCATTCCAATCCTGAGCCGCTTCCGATAGCAGAGATGTGATATCTCAATGCTTATACCAAACATGAGACCCTTCCTATAACATGAGATGTGATATCCAACTCCTTCCCGTTCCAAACCTGAGACACTAACTATAGCATATGTGATATCCAACTCCTTCCCATTCCAAACATGAGACCCTTCCTATAGCAAGAAAGTAATATCCAAATCCTTCCCATTCCAATCCTGAGACCCTTCCTATAACATGAGATGTGATATCCAACTCCTTCCCATTCAAATCCTGAGACCCTTCCTATAGCATGAGAAGGGATATCCAACTCCTTCCCAATCCAATCCTGAGACCCTTCCGATAGCAGAGATCTGATATCTCAATGCTTCTACCAAACCTGAGACCCTTCCTTTAGCATGAGATGTGATATCCAAATCCTTCACATTCCAATCCTGAGACCCTTCCTATAGCATGAGATGTGATATCTCAATGCTTCTAATACCAAACCTGAGATCCTTCCTATAACATGAGATGTGATATCCAATTCCTTCCCATTCCAAACCTGAGACCCTTCCTATTGGATGAGATGCGATATCCAACTCATTCCCATTCCAACCCTGAGACCCTTCCTATAGCATGAGATGTGATGTCACAATGCTTCTAATACCAAACCTGAGATCCTTCCTATAACATGAGATGTGATATCCAACTCCTTCCATTCCAATCCTGAGACCCGTCCTATAGCATGAGATGTGATATCTCAATGCTTATACCAAACCTGAGACCCTTCCTATAGCATGAGATGTGATATCCAACTACTTCCCATTCCAATCCTGAGACCCTTCCTATAGCATGAATGTGATATCTCAATGCTTCTAATACCAAACCTGAGATCCTTCCTCTAACATGAAATGTGATATCCAACTCCTTCCCTTTCCAAACCTTAGACCCTTCCTACAGCATGCAATATGATATCTCAATGATTCTAATAACAAACCTGAGACCCGTCCTATAGCATGAGATATGATATCCAAGTCCTTCCCATTCCAATCCTGAGACCCTTCCTATAACATGAAATGTGATATCCAACTCCTTCCCATTCCAACCTGAGACCCTTCCTATAGCATGAGATGGGATATCCAACTTCTTCCAAATCCAATACTGATACCCTTCCGATAGCATGAGATGTGATGTCCCAATGCTTCTAATACCAAACCTGAGACCCGTCCTATAACATGAGATGTGATATCCAAATCCTTCCCCTTCCAAACCTTAGACCCTTCCTTTATCATGAGATGTGGTATCCAACTCGTTCCCATTCCAATCCTGAGACCCTTCCAATATCATGAGATTTGTTATCTCAATGCTTCTAATATCAAACTTGAGACCATCCCTATAGCATGAGATGTGACATCCAAGTCCTTCCCATTCCAATCCTGAGACCCTTCCTATAGCATGAGATGTGATATCTCTATACTTCTAATACCAAACCTGAGACCCTTCCTATAACATGAGATGGGATATCCAACTCCTTCCCATTCCAATCCTGAGACCCTTCCGATAGCAGAGATGTGATATCTCAATGCTTATACCAAACCTGAGACCCTTCCTATGGCCTGAGATGTCATATACAACTCCTTCCCATTCAAATCCTGAGACCCTTCCTTTAGCATGAGATGTGATATCTCAATGCTTATACCAAATCTGAGATCCTTCCTATAGCATGAGATGTGATATCCAAATCCTTCCCATTCCAATCCTGAGACCCTTCCTATTGCATGAGATGTGATATCTCAATGCTTATACCAAACCTGAGAGCCTACAATCCTGAGACCCTTCCTTTAGCATGAAATGTGATATCTCAATGCTTATACCAAATCTGAGACCCTTCCTATAGCATGAGATGTGATATCCAAGTCCATCCCATTCCAATCCTTAGACCCTTCCTACAGCATGCGATGTGATATCTCAATGATTCTAATACCAAACCAGAGACTCTTACTATAACATGAGATGGGATATCCAACTCCTTCCCATTCCAATCCTGAGCCGCTTCCGATAGCAGAGATGTGATATCTCAATGCTTATACCAAACCTGAGACCCTTCCTATAACATGAGATGTGATATCCAACTCCTTCCCGTTCCAAACCTGAGACACTAACTATAGCATATGTGATATCCAAATCCTTCCCATTCCAAACATGAGACCCTTCCTATAGCAAGAAAGTAATATCCAACTCCTACCCATTCCAATCCTGAGACCCTTCCTATAGCAAGAGATGTGATATCCAAATCCTTCCCATTCCAATCCTGAGACCCTTCCTATAACATGAGATGTGATATCCAACTCCTTCCCATTCCAACCTGAGACACTTCCTATAGCATGAGAAGGGATATCCAACTCCTTCCCAATCCAATCCTGAGACCCTTCCGATAGCAGAGATGTGATATCTCAATGCTTATACCAAACCTGAGACCCTTCCTATGGCATGAGATGTGATATCCAACTCCTTGCCATTCAAATCCTGAGACCCTTCCTATAGCATGAGAAGGGATATCCAACTCCTTCCCAATCCAATCCTGAGACCCTTCCAATAGCAGAGACGTGATATCTCAATGCTTCTACCAAACCTGAGACCCTTCCTTTAGCATGAGATGTGATCTCCAAATCCTTCACATTCCAATCCTGAGACCCTTCCTATAGCATGAGATGTGATATCTCAATGCTTCTAATACCAAACCTGAGATCCTTCCTATAACATGAGATGTGATATCCAATTCCTTCCCATTCCAAACCTGAGACCCTTCCTATTGGATGAGATGTGATATCCAACTCCTTCCCATTCCAACCCTGAGACCCTTCCTATAGCATGAGATGTGATGTCTCAATGCTTCTAATAGCAAACCTGAGATCCTTCCTATAACATGAGATGTGATATCCAACTCCTTCCATTCCAATCCTGAGACCCGTCCTATAGCATGAGATGTGATATCTCAATGCTTATACCAAACCTGAGACACTTCCTATAGCATGAGATGTGATATCCAACTACTTCCCATTCCAATCCTGAGACCCTTCCTATAGCATGAGATGTGATATCTCAATGCTTCTAATACCAAACCTGAGATCCTTCCTCTAACATGAAATGTGATATCCAACTCCTTCCCTTTCCAAACCTAAGAGCCTATCTATAGCATGAGATGTGATATCCAAGTCCTTCCCATTCCAACCCTTAGACCCTTCCTACAGCATGCAATATGATATCTCAATGATTCTAATAACAAACCTGAGACCCGTCCTATAACATGAGATGGGATATCCAACTCCTTCCCATTCCAATCCTGAGACACTTCCGATAGCAGAGATGTGATATCTCAATGCTTATACCAAACCTGAGACCCTTCCTATAACATGAGATGTGATATCCAAATCCTTCCCGTTCCAAACCTGAGACCCTTCCTTTAGCATGAGATGTGATATCCAGCTCCTTCCCATTCCAATCCTGAGACACTTCCGACAGCATGAGATGTGATATCTCAATGCTTCTAATATCAAAACTGAGACCCTCCCTATAGCATGATATGTGATATCTAAGTCCTTCCCATTCCAATCCTGAGACCCTTCCTATAGCATGAGATATGATATCTCAATACTTCTAATACCAAACGTGAGATCCTTCCGATAACATGAGATGTGATATCCAAATCCTTCCCCTTCCAAACCTGAGACCCTCCCTTTAGCATGAGATGTGATATCCAACTCCTTCCCATTCCAATCCTGAGACCCTTCTGATAGCATGAGATGTGATATCTCAATGCTTCTAATACCAAACCTGAGATCCTTCCGATAGCATGAGATGTGATATCTCAATGGTTCTAATACCAAACCTGAGATCCTTCCTATAACATGAGATGTGATATCCAAATCCTTCCCCTTCCAAACCTGAGACCCTCCCTTTAGCATGAGATGTGATATCCAACTCCTTCCCATTCCATTCCTGAGACCCTTCTGATAGCATGAGATGTGATATCTCAATGCTTCTAATACCAAACCTGAGATCCTTCCGATAGCATGAGATGTGATATCTCAATGCCTCTAATACCAAACCTGAGATCCTACCTCTAACATGAAATGTGATATCCAACTCTTTCCCCTTCCAAACCTGAGAGCCTTCCTATAGCATGAGATGTGATATCCAAGTCCTTCCCATTCCAATCCTGAGACCCTTCCTATAGCTTGAAATGTGATATCCAACTCCTTCCCATTCCAATTCTGAGACCCTTCCTATACTCTGAGACTTGATATCTCAATGATTCTAATACCAAACCTGAGACCCGTAATATAACATGAGATGTGATATCCAAATCCTTCCCCTTCCAAACCTTAGACCCTTCCTTTATCATGAGATGTGATATCCAACTCCTTCCCATTCCAATCCTGAGACCCTTCCGATATCATGAGATGTGATATCTCAAAGCTTCTAATATCAAACTTGAGACCCTCCCTATAGCATGAGATGTGATATCCAAGTCCTTCCCATTCCAATCCTGAGACCCTTCCTATAGCATGAGATGTGATATCTCAATGCTTCTAATACCAAACCTGAGACCCTCCCTATGACATGAGATGGGAATATCCAACTCCTTCCCATTCCAATCCTGAGACCCTTCCGATAGCAGAGATGTGATATCTCAATGCTTATACCAAACCTGAGACCCTTCCTATGGCATGAGATGTGATATCCAACTCCTTGCCATTCAAATCCTGAGACCCTTCCTATAGCATGAGAAGGGATATCCAACTCCTTCCCAATCCAATCCTGAGACCCGTCCTATAGCATGAGATGTGATATCTCAATGCTTATACCAAACCTGAGACACTTCCTATAGCATGAGATGTGATATCCAACTACTTCCCATTCCAATCCTGAGACCCTTCCTATAGCATGAGATGTGATATCTCAATGCTTCTAATACCAAACCTGAGATCCTTCCTCTAACATGAAATGTGATATCCAACTCCTTCCCTTTCCAAACCTAAGAGCCTATCTATAGCATGAGATGTGATATCCAAGTCCTTCCCATTCCAACCCTTAGACCCTTCCTACAGCATGCAATATGATATCTCAATGATTCTAATAACAAACCTGAGACCCGTCCTATAACATGAGATGGGATATCCAACTCCTTCCCATTCCAATCCTGAGACACTTCCGATAGCAGAGATGTGATATCTCAATGCTTATACCAAACCTGAGACCCTTCCTATAACATGAGATGTGATATCCAAATCCTTCCCGTTCCAAACCTGAGACCCTTCCTTTAGCATGAGATGTGATATCCAGCTCCTTCCCATTCCAATCCTGAGACACTTCCGATAGCATGAGATGTGATATCTCAATGCTTCTAATATCAAAACTGAGACCCTCCCTATAGCATGATATGTGATATCTAAGTCCTTCCCATTCCAATCCTGAGACCCTTCCTATAGCATGAGATATGATATCTCAATACTTCTAATACCAAACGTGAGATCCTTCCGATAACATGAGATGTGATATCCAAATCCTTCCCCTTCCAAACCTGAGACCCTCCCTTTAGCATGAGATGTGATATCCAACTCCTTCCCATTCCAATCCTGAGACCCTTCTGATAGCATGAGATGTGATATCTCAATGCTTCTAATACCAAACCTGAGATCCTTCCGATAGCATGAGATGTGATATCTCAATGGTTCTAATACCAAACCTGAGATCCTTCCTATAACATGAGATGTGATATCCAAATCCTTCCCCTTCCAAACCTGAGACCCTCCCTTTAGCATGAGATGTGATATCCAACTCCTTCCCATTCCAATCCTGAGACCCTTCCTATAGCATGAGATGTGATATCTCAATGCTTCTAATACCAAACCTGAGATCCTTCCTCTAACATGAAATGTGATATCCAACTCCTTCCCTTTCCAAACCTAAGAGCCTATCTATAGCATGAGATGTGATATCCAAGTCCTTCCCATTCCAACCCTTAGACCCTTCCTACAGCATGCAATATGATATCTCAATGATTCTAATAACAAACCTGAGACCCGTCCTATAACATGAGATGGGATATCCAACTCCTTCCCATTCCAATCCTGAGACACTTCCGATAGCAGAGATGTGATATCTCAATGCTTATACCAAACCTGAGACCCTTCCTATAACATGAGATGTGATATCCAAATCCTTCCCGTTCCAAACCTGAGACCCTTCCTTTAGCATGAGATGTGATATCCAGCTCCTTCCCATTCCAATCCTGAGACACTTCCGATAGCATGAGATGTGATATCTCAATGCTTCTAATATCAAAACTGAGACCCTCCCTATAGCATGATATGTGATATCTAAGTCCTTCCCATTCCAATCCTGAGACCCTTCCTATAGCATGAGATATGATATCTCAATACTTCTAATACCAAACGTGAGATCCTTCCGATAACATGAGATGTGATATCCAAATCCTTCCCCTTCCAAACCTGAGACCCTCCCTTTAGCATGAGATGTGATATCCAACTCCTTCCCATTCCAATCCTGAGACCCTTCTGATAGCATGAGATGTGATATCTCAATGCTTCTAATACCAAACCTGAGATCCTTCCGATAGCATGAGATGTGATATCTCAATGGTTCTAATACCAAACCTGAGATCCTTCCTATAACATGAGATGTGATATCCAAGTCCTTCCCATTCCAATCCTGAGACCCTTCCTATAGCTTGAGATGTGATATCCAACTCCTTCCCATTCCAATTCTGAGACCCTTCCTATACTCTGAGACTTGATATCTCAATGCTTCTAATACCAAACCTGAGACCCGTAATATAACATGAGATGTGATATCCAAATCCTTCCCCTTCCAAACCTTAGACCCTTCCTTTATCATGAGATGTGATATCCAACTCCTTCCCATTCCAATCCTGAGACCCTTCCGATATCATGAGATGTGATATCTCAAAGCTTCTAATATCAAACTTGAGACCCTCCCTATAGCATGAGATGTGATATCCAAATCCTTCCCATTCCAATCCTGAGACCCTTCCTATAGCATGAGATGTGATATCTCAATGCTTCTAATACCAAACCTGAGACCCTTCCTATAACATGAGATGGGAATATCCAACTCCTTCCCATTCCAATCCTGAGACCCTTCCGATAGCAGAGATATGATATCTCAATGCTTATACCAAACCTGAGACCCTTCCTATGGCATGAGATGTGATATCCAACTCCTTGCCATTCAAATCCTGAGACCCTTCCTATAGCATGAGAAGGGATATCCAGCTCCTTCCCAATCCAATCCTGAGACCCCTCTGATAGCAGAGACGTGATATCTCAATGCTTCTACCAATCCTGAGACCCTTCCTTTAGCATGAGATGTGATATCCAAATCCTTCACATTCCAATCCTGAGACCCTTCCTATAGCATGAGATGTGATATCTCAATGCTTCTAATACCAAACCTGAGCTCCTTCCTATAACATGAGATGTGATATCCAATTCCTTCCCATTCCAAACCTGAGACCCTTCCTATTGGATGAGATGTGATATCCAACTCCTTCCCATTCCAACCCTGAGACCCTTCCTATAGCATGAGATGTGATGTCTCAATGCTTCTAATACCAAACCTGAGATCCTTCCTATAACATGAGATGTGATATCCAACTCCTTCCATTCCAATCCTGAGACCCGTCCTATAGCATGAGATGTGATATCTCAATGCTTATACCAAACCTGAGACCATTCCTATAGCATGAGATGTGATATCCAACTACTTCCCATTCCAATCCTGAGACCCTTCTTATAGCATGAGATGTGATATCTCAATGCTTCTAATACCAAACCTGAGATCCTTCCTCTAACATGAAATGTGATATCCAACTCCTTCCCTTTCCAAACCTAAGAGCCTATCTATAGCATGAGATGTGATATCCAAGTCCTTCCCGTTCCAATCCTTAGACCCTTCCTACAGCATGCAATATGATATCTCAATGATTCTAATAACAAACCTGAGACCTGTCCTATAGCATGAGATATGATATCCAAGTCCTTCTCATTCCAATCCTGAGACCCTTCCTATAACATGAAATGTGATATCCAACTCCTTCCCATTCCAACCTGAGACCCTTCCTATAGCATGAGATGGGATATCCAACTTCTTCCAAATCCAATACTGATACCCTTCCGATAGCATGAGATGTGATATCCCAATGCTTCTACCAAACCTGAGACCCATACTATGGCATGAGATGTGATATCAAACTCCTTCCCATTCCAATCCTGAGACCCTTCCTATAGCTTGAGGTGTGATATCCAACTCCTTACCATTCCAATTCTGAGACCCTTCTTATACCATGAGACTTGATATCTCAATGCTTCTAATACCAAACCTGAGACCCGTCCTATAACATGAGATGTGATATCCAAATCCTTCCCCTTCCAAACCTTAGACCCTTCCTTTATCATGAGATGTGGTATCCAACTCCTTCCCATTCCAATCCTGAGACCCTTCCGATATCATGAGATTTGTTATCTCAATGCTTCTAATATCAAACTTGAGACCCTCCCTATAGCATGAGATGTGACATCCAAGTCCTTCCCATTCCAATCCTGAGACCCTTCCTATAGCATGAGATGTGATATCTCTATGCTTCTAATACCAAACCTGAGACCCTTCCTATAACATGAGATGGGATATCCAACTCCTTCCCATTCCAATCCTGAGACCCTTCCGATAGCAGAGATGTGATATCTCAATGCTTATACCAAACATGAGACCCTTCCTATGGCCTGAGATGTCATATACAACTCCTTCCCATTCCAATCCTGAGACCCTTCCTACAGCATGCGATGTGATATCTCAATGATTCTAATACCAAACCAGAGACTCTTACTATAACATGAGATGGGATATCCAACTCCTTCCCATTCCAATCCTGAGCCGCTTCCGATAGCAGAGATGTGATATCTCAATGCTTATACCAAACATGAGACCCTTCCTATAACATGAGATGTGATATCCAACTCCTTCCCGTTCCAAACCTGAGACACTAACTATAGCATATGTGATATCCAACTCCTTCCCATTCCAAACATGAGACCCTTCCTATAGCAAGAAAGTAATATCCAAATCCTTCCCATTCCAATCCTGAGACCCTTCCTATAACATGAGATGTGATATCCAACTCCTTCCCATTCAAATCCTGAGACCCTTCCTATAGCATGAGAAGGGATATCCAACTCCTTCCCAATCCAATCCTGAGACCCTTCCGATAGCAGAGATCTGATATCTCAATGCTTCTACCAAACCTGAGACCCTTCCTTTAGCATGAGATGTGATATCCAAATCCTTCACATTCCAATCCTGAGACCCTTCCTATAGCATGAGATGTGATATCTCAATGCTTCTAATACCAAACCTGAGATCCTTCCTATAACATGAGATGTGATATCCAATTCCTTCCCATTCCAAACCTGAGACCCTTCCTATTGGATGAGATGCGATATCCAACTCCTTCCCATTCCAACCCTGAGACCCTTCCTATAGCATGAGATGTGATGTCACAATGCTTCTAATACCAAACCTGAGATCCTTCCTATAACATGAGATGTGATATCCAACTCCTTCCATTCCAATCCTGAGACCCGTCCTATAGCATGAGATGTGATATCTCAATGCTTATACCAAACCTGAGACCCTTCCTATAGCATGAGATGTGATATCCAACTACTTCCCATTCCAATCCTGAGACCCTTCCTATAGCATGAATGTGATATCTCAATGCTTCTAATACCAAACCTGAGATCCTTCCTCTAACATGAAATGTGATATCCAACTCCTTCCCTTTCCAAACCTTAGACCCTTCCTACAGCATGCAATATGATATCTCAATGATTCTAATAACAAACCTGAGACCCGTCCTATAGCATGAGATATGATATCCAAGTCCTTCCCATTCCAATCCTGAGACCCTTCCTATAACATGAAATGTGATATCCAACTCCTTCCCATTCCAACCTGAGACCCTTCCTATAGCATGAGATGGGATATCCAACTTCTTCCAAATCCAATACTGATACCCTTCCGATAGCATGAGATGTGATGTCCCAATGCTTCTAATACCAAACCTGAGACCCGTCCTATAACATGAGATGTGATATCCAAATCCTTCCCCTTCCAAACCTTAGACCCTTCCTTTATCATGAGATGTGGTATCCAACTCGTTCCCATTCCAATCCTGAGACCCTTCCAATATCATGAGATTTGTTATCTCAATGCTTCTAATATCAAACTTGAGACCATCCCTATAGCATGAGATGTGACATCCAAGTCCTTCCCATTCCAATCCTGAGACCCTTCCTATAGCATGAGATGTGATATCTCTATACTTCTAATACCAAACCTGAGACCCTTCCTATAACATGAGATGGGATATCCAACTCCTTCCCATTCCAATCCTGAGACCCTTCCGATAGCAGAGATGTGATATCTCAATGCTTATACCAAACCTGAGACCCTTCCTATGGCATGAGATGTGATATCCAACTCCTTGCCATTCAAATCCTGAGACCCTTCCTATAGCATGAGAAGGGATATCCAACTCCTTCCCAATCCAATCCTGAGACCCGTCCTATAGCATGAGATGTGATATCTCAATGCTTATACCAAACCTGAGACACTTCCTATAGCATGAGATGTGATATCCAACTACTTCCCATTCCAATCCTGAGACCCTTCCTATAGCATGAGATGTGATATCTCAATGCTTCTAATACCAAACCTGAGATCCTTCCTCTAACATGAAATGTGATATCCAACTCCTTCCCTTTCCAAACCTAAGAGCCTATCTATAGCATGAGATGTGATATCCAAGTCCTTCCCATTCCAACCCTTAGACCCTTCCTACAGCATGCAATATGATATCTCAATGATTCTAATAACAAACCTGAGACCCGTCCTATAACATGAGATGGGATATCCAACTCCTTCCCATTCCAATCCTGAGACACTTCCGATAGCAGAGATGTGATATCTCAATGCTTATACCAAACCTGAGACCCTTCCTATAACATGAGATGTGATATCCAAATCCTTCCCGTTCCAAACCTGAGACCCTTCCTTTAGCATGAGATGTAATATCCAGCTCCTTCCCATTCCAATCCTGAGACACTTCCGATAGCATGAGATGTGATATCTCAATGCTTCTAATATCAAAACTGAGACCCTCCCTATAGCATATGTGATATCTAAGTCCTTCCCATTCCAATCCTGAGACCCTTCCTATAGCATGAGATATGATATCTCAATACTTCTAATACCAAACGTGAGATCCTTCCGATAACATGAGATGTGATATCCAAATCCTTCCCCTTCCAAACCTGAGACCCTCCCTTTAGCATGAGATGTGATATCCAACTCCTTCCCATTCCAATCCTGAGACCCTTCTGATAGCATGAGATGTGATATCTCAATGCTTCTAATACCAAACCTGAGATCCTTCCGATAGCATGAGATGTGATATCTCAATGGTTCTAATACCAAACCTGAGATCCTTCCTATAACATGAGATGTGATATCCAAATCCTTCCCCTTCCAAACCTGAGACCCTCCCTTTAGCATGAGATGTGATATCCAACTCCTTCCCATTCCAATCCTGAGACCCTTCCTATAGCATGAGATGTGATATCTCAATGCTTCTAATACCAAACCTGAGATCCTTCCTCTAACATGAAATGTGATATCCAACTCCTTCCCTTTCCAAACCTAAGAGCCTATCTATAGCATGAGATGTGATATCCAAGTCCTTCCCATTCCAACCCTTAGACCCTTCCTACAGCATGCAATATGATATCTCAATGATTCTAATAACAAACCTGAGACCCGTCCTATAACATGAGATGGGATATCCAACTCCTTCCCATTCCAATCCTGAGACACTTCCGATAGCAGAGATGTGATATCTCAATGCTTATACCAAACCTGAGACCCTTCCTATAACATGAGATGTGATATCCAAATCCTTCCCGTTCCAAACCTGAGACCCTTCCTTTAGCATGAGATGTGATATCCAGCTCCTTCCCATTCCAATCCTGAGACACTTCCGATAGCATGAGATGTGATATCTCAATGCTTCTAATATCAAAACTGAGACCCTCCCTATAGCATGATATGTGATATCTAAGTCCTTCCCATTCCAATCCTGAGACCCTTCCTATAGCATGAGATATGATATCTCAATACTTCTAATACCAAACGTGAGATCCTTCCGATAACATGAGATGTGATATCCAAATCCTTCCCCTTCCAAACCTGAGACCCTCCCTTTAGCATGAGATGTGATATCCAACTCCTTCCCATTCCAATCCTGAGACCCTTCTGATAGCATGAGATGTGATATCTCAATGCTTCTAATACCAAACCTGAGATCCTTCCGATAGCATGAGATGTGATATCTCAATGGTTCTAATACCAAACCTGAGATCCTTCCTATAACATGAGATGTGATATCTCAAAGCTTCTAATATCAAACTTGAGACCCTCCCTATAGCATGAGATGTGATATCCAAATCCTTCCCATTCCAATCCTGAGACCCTTCCTATAGCATGAGATGTGATATCTCAATGCTTCTAATACCAAACCTGAGACCCTTCCTATAACATGAGATGGTAATATCCAACTCCTTCCCATTCCAATCCTGAGACCCTTCCGATAGCAGAGATATGATATCTCAATGCTTATACCAAACCTGAGACCCTTCCTATGGCATGAGATGTGATATCCAACTCCTTGCCATTCAAATCCTGAGACCCTTCCTATAGCATGAGAAGGGATATCCAACTCCTTCCCAATCCAATCCTGAGACCCCTCCGATAGCAGAGACGTGATATCTCAATGCTTCTACCAATCCTGAGACCCTTCCTTTAGCATGAGATGTGATATCGAAATCCTTCACATTCCAATCCTGAGACCCTTCCTATAGCATGAGATGTGATATCTCAATGCTTCTAATACCAAACCTGAGCTGCTTCCTATAACATGAGATGTGATATCCAATTCCTTCCCATTCCAAACCTGAGACCCTTCCTATTGGATGAGATGTGATATCCAACTCCTTCCCATTCCAACCCTGAGACCCTTCCTATAGCATGAGATGTGATGTCTCAATGCTTCTAATACCAAACCTGAGATCCTTCCTATAACATGAGATGTGATATCCAACTCCTTCCATTCCAATCCTGAGACCCGTCCTATAGCATGAGATGTGATATCTCAATGCTTATACCAAACCTGAGACCCTTCCTATAGCATGAGATGTGATATCCAACTACTTCCCATTCCAATCCTGAGACCCTTCCTATAGCATGAGATGTGATATCTCAATGCTTCTAATACCAACTCTGAGATCCTTCCTCTAACATGAAATGTGATATCCAACTCCTTCCCTTTCCAAACCTAAGAGCCTATCTATAGCATGAGATGTGATATCCAAGTCCTTCCCGTTCCAATCCTTAGACCCTTCCTACAGCATGCAATATGATATCTCAATGATTCTAATAACAAACCTGAGACCTGTCCTATAGCATGAGATATGATATCCAAGTCCTTCCCATTCCAATCCTGAGACCCTTCCTATAACATGAAATGTGATATCCAACTCCTTCCCATTCCAACCTGAGACCCTTCCTATAGCATGAGATGGGATATCCAACTTCTTCCAAATCCAATACTGATACCCTTCCGATAGCATGAGATGTGATATCCCAATGCTTCTACCAAACCTGAGACCCATACTATGGCATGAGATGTGATATCAAACTCCTTCCCATTCCAATCCTGAGACCCTTCCTATAGCTTGAGGTGTGATATCCAACTCCTTCCCATTCCAATTCTGAGACCCTTCTTATACCATGAGACTTGATATCTCAATGCTTCTAATACCAAACCTGAGACCCGTCCTATAACATGAGATGTGATATCCAAATCCTTCCCCTTCCAAACCTTAGACCCTTCCTTTATCATGAGATGTGGTATCCAACTCCTTCCCATTCCAATCCTGAGACCATTCCGATATCATGAGATTTGTTATCTCAATGCTTCTAATATCAAACTTGAGACCCTCCCTATAGCATGAGATGTGACATCCAAGTCCTTCCCATTCCAATCCTGAGACCCTTCCTATAGCATGAGATGTGATATCTCTATGCTTCTAATACCAAACCTGAGACCCTTCCTATAACATGAGATGGGATATCCAACTCCTTCCCATTCCAATCCTGAGACCCTTCCGATAGCAGAGATGTGATATCTCAATGCTTATACCAAACATGAGACCCTTCCTATGGCCTGAGATGTCATATACAACTCCTTCCCATTCCAATCCTGAGACCCTTCCTTTAGCATGAGATGTGATATCTCAATGCTTATACCAAATCTGAGACCCTTCCTATAGCATGAGATGTGATATCCAAATCCTTCCCATTCCAATCCTGAGACCCTTCCTATAGCATGAGATGTGATATCTCAATGCTTATATCAAACCTGAGAGCCTACCTATAGCATGAGATGTGATATCCAAGTCCATCCCATTCCAATCCTTAGACCCTTCCTACAGCATGCGATGTGATATCTCAATGATTCTAATACCAAACCAGAGACTCTTACTATAACATGAGATGGGATATCCAACTCCTTCCCATTCCAATCCTGAGCCGCTTCCGATAGCAGAGATGTGATATCTCAATGCTTATACCAAACATGAGACCCTTCCTATAACATGAGATGTGATATCCAACTCCTTCCCGTTCCAAACCTGAGACACTAACTATAGCATATGTGATATCCAACTCCTTCCCATTCCAAACATGAGACCCTTCCTATAGCAAGAAAGTAATATCCAAATCCTTCCCATTCCAATCCTGAGACCCTTCCTATAACATGAGATGTGATATCCAACTCCTTCCCATTCAAATCCTGAGACCCTTCCTATAGCATGAGAAGGGATATCCAACTCCTTCCCAATCCAATCCTGAGACCCTTCCGATAGCAGAGATCTGATATCTCAATGCTTCTACCAAACCTGAGACCCTTCCTTTAGCATGAGATGTGATATCCAAATCCTTCACATTCCAATCCTGAGACCCTTCCTATAGCATGAGATGTGATATCTCAATGCTTCTAATACCAAACCTGAGATCCTTCCTATAACATGAGATGTGATATCCAATTCCTTCCCATTCCAAACCTGAGACCCTTCCTATTGGATGAGATGCGATATCCAACTCCTTCCCATTCCAACCCTGAGACCCTTCCTATAGCATGAGATGTGATGTCTCAATGCTTCTAATACCAAACCTGAGATCCTTCCTATAACATGAGATGTGATATCCAACTCCTTCCATTCCAATCCTGAGACCCGTCCTATAGCATGAGATGTGATATCTCAATGCTTATACCAAACCTGAGACCCTTCCTATACCATGAGATGTGATATCCAACTACTTCCCATTCCAATCCTGAGACCCTTCCTATAGCATGAGATGTGATATCTCAATGCTTCTAATACCAAACCTGAGATCCTTCCTCTAACATGAAATGTGATATCCAACTCCTTCCCTTTCCAAACCTTAGACCCTTCCTACAGCATGCAATATGATATCTCAATGATTCTAATAACAAACATGAGACCCGTCCTATAGCATGAGATATGATATCCAAGTCCTTCCCATTCCAATCCTGAGACCCTTCCTATAACATGAAATGTGATATCCAACTCCTTCCCATTCCAACCTGAGACCCTTCCTATAGCATGAGATGGGATATCCAACTTCTTCCAAATCCAATACTGATACCCTTCCGATAGCATGAGATGTGATGTCCCAATGCTTCTAATACCAAACCTGAGACCCGTCCTATAACATGAGATGTGATATCCAAATCCTTCCCCTTCCAAACCTTAGACCCTTCCTTTATCATGAGATGTGGTATCCAACTCGTTCCCATTCCAATCCTGAGACCCTTCCGATATCATGAGATTTGTTATCTCAATGCTTCTAATATCAAACTTGAGACCCTCCCTATAGCATGAGATGTGACATCCAAGTCCTTCCCATTCCAATCCTGAGACCCTTCCTATAGCATGAGATGTGATATCTCTATACTTCTAATACCAAACCTGAGACCCTTCCTATAACATGAGATGGGATATCCAACTCCTTCCCATTCCAATCCTGAGACCCTTCCGATAGCAGAGATGTGATATCTCAATGCTTATACCAAACCTGAGACCCTTTCTATGGCCTGAGATGTCATATACAACTCCTTCCCATTCCAATCCTGAGACCCTTCCTTTAGCATGAGATGTGATATCTCAATGCTTATACCAAATCTGAGATCCTTCCTATAGCATGAGATGTGATATCCAAATCCTTCCCATTCCAATCCTGAGACCCTTCCTATTGCATGAGATGTGATATCTCAATGCTTATACCAAACCTGAGAGCCTACAATCCTGAGACCCTTCCTTTAGCATGAAATGTGATATCTCAATGCTTATACCAAACCTGAGAGCCTACCTATAGCATGAGATGTGATATCCAAGTCCATCCCATTCCAATCCTTAGACCCTTCCTACAGCATGCGATGTGATATCTCAATGATTCTAATACCAAACCAGAGACTCTTACTATAACATGAGATGGGATATCCAACTCCTTCCCATTCCAATCCTGAGCCGCTTCTGATAGCAGAGATGTGATATCTCAATGCTTATACCAAACCTGAGACCCTTCCTATAACATGAGATGTGATATCCAACTCCTTCCCGTTCCAAACCTGAGACACTAACTATAGCATATGTGATATCCAAATCCTTCCCATTCCAAACATGAGACCCTTCCTATAGCAAGAAAGTAATATCCAACTCCTACCCATTCCAATCCTGAGACCCTTCCTATAGCAAGAGATGTGATATCCAAATCCTTCCCATTCCAATCCTGAGACCCTTCCTATAACATGAGATGTGATATCCAACTCCTTCCCATTCCAACCTGAGACACTTCCTATAGCATGAGAAGGGATATCCAACTCCTTCCCAATCCAATCCTGAGACCCTTCCGATAGCAGAGATGTGATATCTCAATGCTTATACCAAACCTGAGACCCTTCCTATGGCATGAGATGTGATATCCAACTCCTTGCCATTCAAATCCTGAGACCCTTCCTATAGCATGGGATGTGATATCTCTATGCTTCTAATACCAAACCTGAGACCCTTCCTATAACATGAGATGGGATATCCAACTCCTTCCCATTCCAATCCTGAGACCCTTCCGATAGCAGAGATGTGATATCTCAATGCTTATACCAAACCTGAGAACCTTCCTATGGCCTGAGATGTCGTATACAATTCCTTCCCATTGCAATCCTGAGACCCTTCCTTTAGCATGAGATGTGATATCTCAATGCTTATACCAAATCTGAGACCCTTCCTATAGCATGAGATGTAATATCCAATTCCTTCCCATTCCAATCCTGAGACCCTTCCTATAGCATGAGATGTGATATCTCAATGCTTATACCAAACCACCTGAGAGCCTACCTATAGCATGAGATGTGATATCCAAGTCCATCCCATTCCAATCCTTAGACCCTTCCTACAGCATGCGATATGATATCTCAATGATTCTAATACCAAACCAGAGACTCTTCCTATAACATGAGATGGGATATCCAACTCCTTCCCATTCCAATCCTGAGCCGCTTCCGATAGCAGAGATGTGATATCTCAATGCTTATACCAAACCTGAGACCCTTCCTATAACATGAGATGTGATATCCAACTCCTTCCCGTTGCAAACCTGAGACGCTAACTATAGCATATGATATCCAACTCCTTCCCATTCCAAACATGAGACCCCTCCTATAGCAAGAAAGTAATATCCAACTCCTACCCATTCCAATCCTGAGACCCTTCCTATAGCAAGAGATGTGATATCCAAATCCTTCCCATTCCAATCCTGAGACCCTTCCTATAACATGAATGAGATGTGATATCCAACTCCTTCCCATTCCAACCTGAGACACTTCCTATAGCATGAGAAGGGATATCCAACTCCTTCCCATTCCAAACCTGAGACCCTTCCGATAGCAGAGATATGATATCTCAATGCTTATACCAAACCTGAGACCCTTCCTATGGCATGAGATGTGATATCCAACTCCTTCCCAATCCAATCCTGAGACCCTTCCGATAGCAGAGGCGTGATATCTCAATGCTTCTACCAAACCTGAGACCCTTCCTTTAGCATGAGATGTGATATCCAAATCCTTCACATTCCAATCCTGAGACCCTTCCTATAGCATGAGATGTGATATCTCAATGCTTCTAATACCAAACCTGAGATCCTTCCTATAACATGAGATGTGATATCCAATTCCTTCCCATTCCAAACCTGAGGCCCTTCCTATTGGATGAGATGTGATATCCAACTCCTTCCCATTCCAACCCTGAGACCCTTCCTATAGCATGAGATGTGATGTCTCAATGCTTCTAATACCAAACCTGAGATCCTTCCTATAACATGAGATGTGATATCCAACTCCTTCCATTCCAATCCTGAGACCCGTCCTATAGCATGAGATGTGATATCTCAATGCTTATACCAAACCTGAGACCCTTCCTATAGCATGAGATGTGATATCCAATTGCTTCCCATTCCAATCCTGAGACCCTTCCTATAGCATGAGATGTGATATCTCAATGCTTCTAATACCAAACCTGAGATCCTTCCTCTAACATGAAATGTGATATCCAACTCCTTCCCTTTCCAAACCTAAGAGCCTATCTATAGCATGAGATGTGATATCCAAGTCCTTCCCATTCCAACCCTTAGACCCTTCCAACAGCATGCAATATGATATCTCAATGATTCTAATAACAAACCTGAGACCCGTCCTATAACATGAGATGGGATATCCAACTCCTTCCCATTCCAATCCTGAGGCACTTCCGATAGCAGAGATGTGATATCTCAATGCTTATACCAAACCTGAGAACCTTCCTATGTCCTGAGATGTCATATACAACTCCTTCCCATTCCAATCCTGAGACCCTTCCTTTAGCATGAGATGTGATATCTCAATGCTTATACCAAATCTGAGACCCTTCCTATAGCATGATGTGATATCCAATTCCTTCCCATTCCAATCCTGAGACCCTTCCTATAGCATGAGATGTGATATATCAATGCTTATACCAAACCAGAGACTCTTCCTATAACATTAGATGGGATATCCAACTCCTTCCCATTCCAATCCTGAGCCGCTTCCGATAGCAGAGATGTGATATCTCAATGCTTATACCAAACCTGAGACCCTTCCTATAACATGAGATGTGATATCCAACTCCTTCCCGTTCCAAACCTGAGACACTAACTATAGCATATGTGATATCCAACTCCTTCCCATTCCAAACATGAGACACTTCCAATAGCAAGAAAGTAATATCCAACTCCTACCCATTCCAATCCTGAGACCCTTCCTATAGCATGAGAAGGGATATCCAACTCCTTCCCAATCCAATCCTGAGACCCTTCCGATAGCAGAGATGTGATATCTCAATGCTTATAACAAACCTGAGACCCTTCCTATGGCATGAGATGTGATATCCAACTCCTTCCCATTCCAACCTGAGACACTTCCTATAGCATGAGAAGGGATATCCAACTCCTTCCCAATCCAATCCTGAGACCCTTCCGATAGCAGAGATGTGATATCTCAATGCTTATAACAAACCTGAGACCCTTCCTATGGCATGAGATGTGATATCCAACTCCTTGCCATTCAAATCCTGAGACTCTTCCTATAGCATGAGAAGGGATATCCAACTCCTTCCCAATCCAATCCTGAGACCCTTCCGATAGCAGAGACGTGATATCTCAATGCTTCTACCAAACCTGAGGCCCTCTCTTTAGCATGAGATGTGATATCCAAATCCTTCACATTCCAATCCTGAGACCCTTCCTATAGCATGAGATGTGATATCTCAATGCTTCTAATACCAAACCTGAGATCCTTCCTATAACATGAGATGTGATATCCAATTCCTTCCCATTCCAAACCTGAGACCCTTCCTATTGGATGAGATGTGATATCCAACTCCTTCCCATTCCAACCCTGAGACCCTTCCTTTAGCATGAGATGTGATGTCTCAATGCTTCTAATACCAAACCTGAGACCCTTCCTATAACATGAGATGGGAATATCCAACTCCTTCCCATTCCAATCTTGAGACCCTTCCGATAGCAGAGATGTGATATCTCAATGCTTATACCACACCTGAGATCCTTCCTATAACATGAGATGTGATATCCAACTCCTTCCCATTCCAATCCTGAGACACTTCCTATAGCATGAGATGTGATATCTCACTGCTTATACCAAACCTGAGACCCTTCCCATAGCAGGAGATGTGATATCCAACTCCTTCCCATTCCAATCCTCAGACCCTTCCTATAGCATGAGATGTGATATCTCAATGCTTCTAATGTCAAACTTGAGACCCTACCTATAGCATGAGATGTGATATCCAACTCCTTCCCATTCCAACCCTGAGACCCTTCCTTTAGCATGAGATGTGATGTCTCAATGCTTCTAATACCAAACCTGAGACCCTTCCTATAACATGAGATGGGAATATCCAACTCCTTCCCATTCCAATCTTGAGACCCTTCCGATAGCAGAGATGTGATATCTCAATGCTTATACCACACCTGAGATCCTTCCTATAACATGAGATGTGATATCCAACTCCTTCCCATTCCAATCCTGAGACACTTCTATAGCATGAGATGTGATATCTCACTGCTTATACCAAACCTGAGACCCTTCCCATAGCAGGAGATGTGATATCCAACTCCTTCCCATTCCAATCCTCAGACCCTTCCTATAGCATGAGATGTGATATCTCAATGCTTCTAATGTCAAACCTGAGACCCTTCCTATAGCATGAGATGTGATATCCAACTGCTTCCCATTCCAATCAAGAGACCCTTCCTATAGCATGAGATGTGATATCTCAATGCTTCTAATATCAAAACTGAGACCCTCCCTATAGCATGATATGTGATATCTAAGTCCTTCCCATTCCAATCCTGAGACCCTCCCTATAGCATGAGATGTGATATCCAACTCCTTCCCATTCCAATCCTGAGACCCTTCCTATAGCATGAGATATGATATCTCAATACTTCTAATACCAAACGTGAGATCCTTCCGATAACATGAGATGTGATATCCAAATCCTTCCCCTTCCAAACCTGAGACCCTCCCTTTAGCATGAGATGTGATATCCAACTCCTTCCTATTCCAATCCTGAGACTCTTCTGATAGCATGAGATGTGATATCTCAATGCTTCTAATACCAAACCTGACATCCTTCCGATAGCATATGTGATATCTCAATGCTTCTAATACAAAACCTGAGATCCTTCCTATAACATGAGATGTGATATCCAAATCCTTCCCCTTCCAAACCTGAGACCCTCCCTTTAGCATGAGATGTGATATCCAACTCCTTCCCATTCCAATCCTGAGACCCTACCGATATCATGAGATGTGATATCTCAAAGCTTCTAATATCAAACTTGAGACCCTCCCTATAGCGTGAGATGTGATATCCAAGTCCTTCCCATTCCAATCCTGAGACCCTTCCTATAGCATGAGATATGATATCTCAATGCTTCTAATACCAAACCTGAGACCCTTCCTATAACATGAGATGGGAATATCCAACTCCTTCCCATTCCAATCCTGAGACCCTTCCGATAGCAGAGATGTGATATCTCAATGCTTATACCAAACCTGAGATCCTTCCTATAACATGAGATGTCCTGAGACACTTCCTATAGCATGAGATGTGATATCTCACTGCTTATACCAAACCTGAGACCCTTCCCATAGCATGAGATGTGATATCCAAGTCCTTCCCATTCCAATCCTGAGACACTTCCTATAGCATGAGATGTGATATCTCAATGCTTCTAATACCAAACCTGAGACTCTTCCTATAACATGAGATGGGGAATCCAACTCCTTCCCATTCCAATCCTGAGACCCTTTTGATAGCAGAGATGTGATATCTCAATGTTTATACCAAACCTGAGACCCTTCCTACGGCATGAGTTGTCATATTCAACTCCTTCCCATTCCAATCCTGAGACCCTTCCTATAGCATGAGATGTGATATCTCAATGGTTCTACCAAACCTGAGACCCTTCCTATAACATGAGATGTGATATCCAATTCCTTCCCATTCCAAACCTGAGACCCTTCCTATTGGATGAGATGCGATATCCAACTCCTTCCCATTCCAACCCTGAGACCCTTCCTATAGCATGAGATGTGATATCTCAATGCTTCTAATACCAAACCTGAGATCCTTCCTATAACATGAGATGTGATATCCAACTCCTTCCCATTCCAATCCTGAGACCCTTCTGATAGCATAAGATATATCTCAATGCTTCTATACCAAACCTGAGATCCTTCCGATAGCATGAGATGTGATATCTCAATACTTCTAATACCAAACCTGAGATCCTATAACATGAGATGTGATATCCAAATCCTTATCTTCCAAACCTGAGACCCTTCCTTTACCATGAGATGTGATATCCAACTCCTTCCCATTCCAATCCTGAGACTCTTCTGATAGCATAAGATATGATATCTCAATGCTTCTATACCAAACCTGAGATCCTTCTGATAGCATGAGATGTGATATCTCAATACTTCTAATACCAAACCTGAGATCCTACCTCTAACATGAAATGTGATATCCAACTCTTTCCCCTTGCAAACCTGAGAGCCTTCCTATAGCATGAGATGTGATATCCAAGTCCTTCCCATTCCAATCCTGAGACCCGTCCTATAACATGAGATGTGATATCCAACTCCTTCCCATTCCAACCTGAGACCCTTCCTAGAGCATGAGATGGGATATCCAACTCCTTCCAAATCCAATCCTGATAACCTTCCGATAGCATGAGATGTGATATCCCAATGCTTCTACCAAACCTGAGGACCATACTATGGCATGAGATGTGATATCAAACTCCTTCCCATTCTAATCCTGAGACCCTTCCTATAGCTTGAGATGTGATATCCAACTCCTTCCCATTCCAATTCTGAAACCCTTCCTATACCATGAGACTTGATATCTCAATGCTTCTAATACCAAACCTGAGACCCGTCCTATAACATGAGATGTGATATCCAAATCCTTCCCCTTCCAAACCTTAGACCCTTCCTTTATCATGAGATGTGATATCCAACTCCTTCCCATTCCAATCTTGAGACCCTTCCGATATCATGAAATGTGATATCTCAATGCTTCTAATATCAAACTTGAGACCCTCCTTATAGCATGAGATGTGATATCCAAGTCCTTCCCATTCCAATCCTGAGACCCTTCCTATAGCATGAGATGTGATATCTCAATGCTTCTAATACCAAACCTGAGATCCTTCCTACAACATGAGATGGGAATATCCAATGTGATATCCAACTCCTTCCCATTCCAATCCTGAGACCCTTCCTATAGCATGAGATGTGATATCCAACTCCTTCCCATTCCAATCCTGAGACCCTTCCTATAGCCTGAGATGTGATATCTCAATGTTTATACCATACCTGAGACCCTTCCTATAACATGAGATGTGATATCCAACTCCTTCCCGTTCCAAACCTGAGACCCTTCCTTTAGCATGAGATGTGATATCCAGCTCCTTCCCATTCCAATCCTGAGACACTTCCGATAGCATGAGATGTGATATCTCAATGCTTCTAATATCTAAACTGAGACCCTCCCTATAGCATGATATGTGATATCTAAGTCCTTCCCATTCCAATCCTGAGACCCTTCCTATAGCATGAGATGTGATATCTCAATGCTTATCCTTGATTCCTGTAGTAAATTGATTTCCTTTGCAGGCCGACTCCTGTCACGAATGCCTTGTCTGCATGCATTCTCTCCTGGCCATTCTCTCACCGTGGCTATTTGCCTACCCCCTTCCTCTCAGTGGATGGACTTCTCCATCCTAGCCTCCTACCACTCAACTCCGCCTACTTGGAGAATTCAACATGAACCTGTATGCTTCCTGACCTGGACTTTTACGAGATCTGCAACTCTTCATGTCGCTGGCCCTACACACTGCAGGGAATACTCAGGATTTTCTGATCTCAGACCTCCCCCTCTGTAACCCTCTCAATAATCCTCTCCCGTGGTGATCAAGTTCTCATCTTCAAAGAAGGCTAACTGCCAGCTGTTCCTCCTCAGAGGAGTTCTCCCTTTCTGTCCCTGCTCCCTGCACCGTTTCGCGTTGCAAACACTCGCTTCCCTGCTCTCTTGTTTAGACGCTTTTCCTTCTCAGAGGCCTTCTTGCTTTCTGCCCTTTTCGCGTTGCAAGTACTCGCTTCCCAGCTCTCTGGTTTAGACGCGTGTTCCCTGCCTTCTCTCCTCTTCCCGCTGCCTTCAAATCAAAAAATGAGCTCCAAAAGATACACAGTGCTCAGAATGCTCTATAACACCCATTATTCAACATATAGCCGTAACCCGCTAGACGTATTGATACGTGCTGTAAACTAGCAAAAACAGCTAGAAAATGTACTTTCCTCGCGTTTTTGTAAATGCAAATTCTGATGGGTTCCCATGTATACTGTCCGTGCGTTTGTTGTCGAATGCTGAAGTTTTTAACCACTGTTCTCCCATACAAGGGAGGGGGGGGGGGGGTCAACGTCTACTGCTGTTCATAGGCTGAATGTATACGGCTGAAATCTTCAAGGCATTATCAGCTTTCCTGACTGTTTTGGAACGTGTATTTGCCATCTGTTAATGCAGTCGCCCTGTGTTCATAGTCCCTTCTACTTTACAGGCTGCACTCCCCTGGTGATCACATTCTCCTCTCCAGAGCAGGCTGACTACCAGCTGCTCCTCCTCATAGGCGTTCATCCTTTCTGTCCCTGCTCCCTCCACCGTTTCGCGTTGCATGTACTCGCTTCCCAGCTCTCTGGTTTAGATGCGTGTTCCCTGCCTTCTCTCCTCTTCCTACAGCCTTCCAATGAGCTCCACAAGATACAGTGTTCAGAATGCTTTATAACAGCCATTATTCAACATATAGCTGTAACCCGCTAGACGTATTGAAACGTGCTAAAAACGAGCAGAAACAGCTAGAACATGTACTTTCCTCGCGTTTTGGTAAATGCGAATTCTGGTGGATTCCCATTTTGTACTCTGTTCGTGCGTTTGTTCAGTCGAATCCTGGTCTTTTGAACCACTCTTCTCCCATACAAGGGAGGGTCAAAATGTGTTGTTCACAGGCTGAATTTATACTGCTGAAATGCTCGCTTCCCTGCTCTCTGGTTTAGACGTGTGTACCGTGCATTTACCAAAACGCGAGGGAAGTACATTTTCTAGCTGTTTTTGCTAGTTTTTAGCACGTTTCAATACGTCTATCGGGTTACAGCTATATGTTGAATAATGGGTGTTATAAAGCATTCTGAACACTGTATCTTGTGGAGCAAATTGGAAGGCTGTAGCAAGAGGAGAGAAGGCAGGGAACACGCATCTCAACCAGAGGGCTGGGAAGCGAGTACATGCAACGCGAAACGGTGCAGGGAGCAGGGACAGAAAGGATGAACACCTATGAGGAGGAGCAGCTGGTAGTTAGCCTGCATAGGAGAGAAGAATGTGATCACTAGGGGAGTGCAGCCTGTAAACTAGAAGGAACGATGAACAAAGGGCGACTGCATTAACAGATGGCAAATACACGTTCCAAAACAGTCAGGAAAGCTGATAATGCCTTGAAGATTTCAGCCGTATACATTCAGCCTGTGAACAGCAGATGTTGACCCCCCCCCCTCCCTAGTATGGGAGAATAGTGGTTAAAAACGTCAGGATTCGACACAAACGCACGGACACAGTACATACAACATGGGAACCCACCAGAATTCGCATTTACAAAAACGCGAGGGAAGTACATTTTCTAGCTATTTTTGCTAGTTTTTAGCACGTTTCAATACGTCTAGCGGGTTACAGCTATATGTTGAATAATGGGGTTATAAAGCATTCTGAACACTATCTAGTGGAGCTCATTGGAAGGCTGTAGGAAGAGGAGCGAAGGCAGGGAACACGCATCTAAACCAGAGAGCAGGGAAGCGAGCATTTCAGCAGTATAAATTCAGCCTGTGAACAACACATTTTGACCCTCCTTTGTATGGGAGAAGAGTGGTTCAAAAGACCAGGATTCGACTGAACAAACGCACGAACAGAGTACAAAATGGGAATCCACCAGAATTCGCATTTACCAAAACGCGAGAAAAGTACATTTTCGAGCTGTTTCTGCTCGTTTTTAGCACGTTTGAATACGTCTAGCGGGTTACAGCTATATGTTGAATAATGGGGTTATAAAGCATTCTGAACACTATCTTGTGGAGCTCATTGGAAGGCTGTAGGAAGAGGAGAGAAGGCAGGGAACACGCATCTAAACCAGAGAGCTGGGAAGCGAGTACATGCAACGCGGAACGGTGCAGGGAGCAGGGACAGAAAGGATGAACGCCTATGAGGAGGAGCAGCTGGTAGTCAGCCTGCTCTGGAGAGGAGAATGTGATCACCAGGGGAGTGCAGCCTGTGAAGTAGAAGGGACGATGAACACAGGGCGACTGCATTAACAGATGGCAAATACACGTTCCAAAACAGTCAGGAAAGCTGATAATGCCTTGAAGATTTCAGCCGTATACATTCAGCCTGTGAACAGCAGTAGACGTTGACCCCCCCTTGTATGGGAGAACAGTGGTTAAAAACTTCAGGATTCAACAACAAACGCACGGACAGTACATACATGGGAACCCATCAGAATTAGCATTTACAAAAACGCGAGGAAAGTACATTTTCTAGCTGTTTTTGCTAGTTTACAGCACGTTTCAATACGTCTAGCGGGTTACGGCTATATGTTGAATAATGGGTGTTATAGAGCATTCTGAGCACTGTGTATCTTTTGGAGCTCATTTTTTGATTTGAAGACAGCGGGAAGAGGAGAGAAGGCAGGGAACACGCGTCTACACCAGAGAGCTGGGAAGCGAGTACTTGCAAAGCGAAAAGGGCAGAAAGGAAGAAGGCCTCTGAGAAGGAAAAGCGTCTAAGCCAGAGAGCAGGAAAGCGAGTGTTTGCATCGCGAAACTGTGCAGGGAGCAGGGACAGAAAGGGAGAACTCCTCTGAGGAGGAATAGCTGGCAGTTAGCCTTCTTTGGAGATGAGAACTTGATCACCACGGGAGAGGATTGTTGAGAGGGTTACAGAGGGGGAGGTCTGAGATCAGAAAATCCTGAGTATTCCCTGCAGTGTGTAGGGCCAGCGACATGAAGAGTTGCAGATCTCGTAAAAGTCCAGGTCAGGAAGCATACAGGTTCATGTTGAATTCTCCAAGTAGGCGGAGTTGAGTGGTAGGAGGCTAGGATGGAGAAGTCCATCCACTGAGAGAGGAAGGGGGTAGGCAAATAGCCACGGTGAGCGAATGGCCAGGAGAGAATGCATGCAGACAAGGCATTCGTGACAGGAGTCGGCCTGCAAAGGAAATCAATTTACTACAGGAATCAAGGATAAGCATTGAGATAGCACATCTCATGCTATAGGGTCTCAGGATTGGAATGGGAAGGATTTAGATATCACATATGCTATAGGGAGGGTCTCAGTTTTGATATTAGAAGCATTAAGATATCACATCTCATGCTATCGGAAGTTTCTCAGGATTGGAATGGGAAGGAGCTGGATATCACATCTCATGCTAAAGGAAGGGTCTCAGGTTTGGAACGGGAAGGAGTTGGATATCACATCTCATGTTATAGGAAGGGTCTCAGGTTTGGTATAAACATTGAGATATCACATCTCTGCTATCGGAAGTGTCTCAGGATTGGAATGGGAAGGAGTTGGATATCCCATCTCATGTTATAGGACGGGTCTCAGGTTTTTTATTAAAATCATTGAGATATCATATTGCATGCTGTAGGAAGGGTCTAAGGATTGGAATGGAAGGAGTTGAATATCACATCTCATGTTAAAGGAAAGATCTCAGGTTTGGTATTAGAAGCATTGAGACATCACATCTCATGCTATAGGAAGGGTCTCAGGATTGGAATGGGATGGAGTTGGATATCACATCTCATGCTATAGGAAGGGTCTCAGGATTGGAATGGGAAGGAGTTGGATATCACATCTCGTGTTATAGGAAGGGTCTCAGGTTTGGTATAAACATTGAGATATCACATCTCTGCTATCGGAAGTGTCTCAGGATTGGAATGGGAAGGAGTTGGATATCCCATCTCATGTTATAGGACGGGTCTCAGGTTTTTTATTAAAATCATTGAGATATCATATTGCATGCTTTAGGAAGGGTCTAAGGATTGGAATGGGAAGGAGTTGGATATTCCCATCTCATGTTATAGGAAGGGTCTCAGGTTTGGTATTAGAAGCATTGAGATATCACATCTCATGCTATAGGAAGGGTCTCAGGATTGGAATGGGAAGGACTTGGATATCACATATGCTATAGGGAGGATCTCAAGTTTGATAGAAGCATTGAGATATCACATTTCATGATATCGGAAGGGTCTCAAGATTGGAATGGGAAGGAGTTGGATATCACATCTCATGATAAAGGAAGGGTCTAAGGTTTGGAAGGGGAAGGATTTGGATATTACATCTAATGTTATAGGACGGGTCTCAGGTTTGGTATTAGAAGCATTGAGATATCAAGTCTCATGGTTTAGGAAGGGTCTCAGAATTGGAATGGGAAGGAGTTGGATATCACATTTCAAGCTATAGGAAGGGTCTCGGGATTAGAATGGGAAGGAGTTTGATATCACATCTCATGCCATAATATGGGTCTCAGGTTTGGTAGAAGCATTGGGTTATCACATCTCATGCTATCGGAAGGGTATCGGGATTGGATTTGGAAGGAGTTGGATATCCCATCTCATGCTAAAGGAAGGGTCTCAGGTTGGAATGGGAAGGAGTTGGATATCACATCTCATGTTATAGGAAGGGTCTCAGGATTGGAATGGGAAGGACTTGGATATCACATCTCATGCTATAGGAAGGCTCTCAGGTTTGCAAGGGGAAAGAGTTGGATATCACATTTCATGTTAGAGGTAGGATCTCAGGTTTGGTATTAGAAGCATTGAGATATCACATCTCATGCTATCAGAAGGATCTCAGGTTTGGTATAGAAGCATTGAGATATCATATCTTATGCTATCAGAAGAGTCTCAGGATTGGAATGGGAAGGAGTTGGATATCACATCTCATGGTAAAAGGAGGGTCTCAGGTTTGGAAGATAAGGATTTGGATATCACATCTCATGTTATAGGAAGGATCTCAGGTTTGGTATTAGAAGTATTGAGATATCACATCTCATGCTATCGGAAGGATCTCAGGTTTGGTATAGAAGCATTGAGATATCATATCTTATGCTATCAGAAGGGTCTCAGGATTGGAATGGGAAGGAGTTGGATATCACATCTCATGCTAAAGGGAGGGTCTCAGGTTTGGAAGGGGAAGGATTTGGATATCACATCTCATGTTATAGGAAGGATCTCAGGTTTGGTATTAGAAGTATTGAGATATCACATCTCATGCTATCGGAAGGATCTCAGGTTTGGTATAGAAGCATTGAGATATCATATCTTATGCTATCAGAAGGGTCTCAGGATTGGAATGGGAAGGAGTTGGATATCACATCTCATGCTATAGGGAGGGTCTCAAGTTTGATAGAAGCATTGAGATATCACATTTCATGATATCGGAAGGGTCTCAAGATTGGAATGGGAAGGAGTTGGATATCACATCTCATGATAAAGGAAGGGTCTAAGGTTTGGAAGGGGAAGGATTTGGATATCACATCTCATGTTATAGGACGGGTCTCAGGTTTGGTATTAGAAGCATTGAGATATCAAGTCTCATGGTATAGGAAGGGTCTCAGAATTGGAATGGGAAGGAGTTGGATATCACATTTCAAGCTATAGGAAGGGTCTCAGGATTAGAATGGGAAGGACTTGGATATCACATCTCATGCTATAGGAAGGCTCTCAGGTTTGCAAGGGGAAAGAGTTGGATATCACATTTCATGTTAGAGGTAGGATCTCAGGTTTGGTATTAGAAGCATTGAGATATCACATCTCATGCTGTCAGAAGGATCTCAGGTTTGGTATAGAAGCATTGAGATATCATATCTTATGCTATCAGAAGAGTCTCAGGATTGGAATGGGAAGGAGTTGGATATCACATCTCATGGTAAAAGGAGGGTCTCAGGTTTGGAAGATAAGGATTTGGATATCACATTTCATGTTAGAGGTAGGATCTCAGGTTTGGTATTAGAAGCATTGAGATATCACATCTCATGCTATCAGATGGATCTCAGGTTTGGTATAGAAGCATTGAGATATCATATCTTATGCTATCAGAAGAGTCTCAGGATTGGAATGGGAAGGAGTTGAATATCACATCTCATGGTAAAGGGAGGGTCTCAGGTTTGGAAGATAAGGATTTGGATATCACATCTCATGTTATAGGAAGGATCTCAGGTTTGGTATTAGAAGTATTGAGATATCACATCTCATGCTATCGGAAGGATCTCAGGTTTGGTATAGAAGCATTGAGATATCATATCTTATGCTATCAGAAGGGTCTCAGGATTGGAATGGGAAGGAGTTGGATATCACATCTCATGCTATAGGGAGGGTCTCAAGTTTGATAGAAGCATTGAGATATCACATTTCATGATATCGGAAGGGTCTCAAGATTGGAATGGGAAGGAGTTGGATATCACATCTCATGATAAAGGAAGGGTCTAAGGTTTGGAAGGGGAAGGATTTGGATATCACATCTCATGTTATAGGACGGGTCTCAGGTTTGGTATTAGAAGCATTGAGATATCAAGTCTCATGGTATAGGAAGGGTCTCAGAATTGGAATGGGAAGGAGTTGGATATCACATTTCAAGCTATAGGAAGGGTCTCAGGATTAGAATGGGAAGGAGTTTGATATCACATCTCATGCCATAATATGGGTCTCAGGTTTGGTAGAAGCATTGGGTTATCACATCTCATGCTATCGGAAGGGTATCGGGATTGGATTTGGAAGGAGTTAGATATCCCATCTCATGCTATAGGAAGGGTCTCAGGTTGGAATGGGAAGGAGTTGGATATCACATCTCATGTTATAGGAAGGGTCTCAGGATTGGAATGGGAAGGACTTGGATATCACAT